>NC_134569.1:134476566-134629066 GCF_050947875.1 Dermacentor variabilis
GCTATAAAGGTCTGGGCACGAAGCTTTGATTATTTATCCAAACACGTAGGTGCTCACCGGTGCAACATGTGCTCCCACAAAATAGGGCTATAATTACTCTTGAAGCTACCCGCATAACACGTGTAACGTAGCGCCTTTGTCATTGTGTGTTCTTGTTGATGAAGTTGTGTAGTACATTGTTACCCGGAGTCATTGTGGCGTTATGTCCCTGGCAAGCATCACTGCCACGGCTTGTCCCCCGTTCGCCGTCGGCGCGAAGTTGTCGATAGGGTATACAAGCCGGCTGGTTGTTCCGTACTCAAACGAACACAGCGAAGGAGTCGGAATCGGGAGAAACACAGAAGAAGAAGTAGTTTAATGATTGGAAAATGTAGAGAGGTCAGCCGGAAAATGGAGCATCTGGCCTGCTACTCTACGTAAGGGAAGGGGAAGAGGGGAAGAAAAGGGTTACAATGGGGGATGATAATGGGAGGAACAATGTGAAGGACACATTGCACAAATGTTATCACAAGCGTGAGTCCAGGCTCGTGTCGCCTAAGAAACTTGAAAGAGCACGCATTGTCTCTATCGTCTGCCAACTCTGTGGCCATGCGCCTAGCAAGAGGTCCTCCGACAGTGGTCTATTGTATAAATGTCTCAAGGTAGCTGCCATTGTCAGCCTTTCGCGCGCATACTCAGGGCACACCACGAGCACATAGTCTATAGTCCGTATACAACGCCACACACTGAACAGTCCGGGGAGTCTGTCCGTCCAATGATGTGCAAGAAAGACAGAAGAAAAAAAATTTATCGACTGACAATGACACACAAAAAAGAAAAATGGAACAAGAACACTAACACACGTACTTAATATAAATCAATCACGACGAGAAAAAAAAATGACAAGCAATTAACAGTGGATATAAAAACTAACGGTACACTGTTCCACTAAACGTAGTTCAAAAGAAACCAAATTTATTTATTTATTTATTTATTTATTTATTTAAACTGTCCTTACAGGCCTCGTATGGGGCATTGGGTAAAGGGTGCGTTACAGATGGATGAGTATATAGGGTATATAATCAAACACAATAGACATGAATTATTAATAGACAGTGAAGAAATGTGTGCACATCTTATACAAGCATTAAATCATTGTACAAAAATAACAGGGTCGGTAATGTACATGTTAGAAAAAAGACAAACGATACAGTTATTTCGATAAATAATGTAAAAAAATGTAGCCACTCCAGTAGAAATACTAAACAATACTAAAAATGCAAGAATAATAAGCGAAATAATGAGCTCATAAATAAGAAAGCACATAACTGGAGAAAAAAAGAAAATGCATCATGCACTTTATTGAAGTTAAGCGGTGGAATATGAACTGTTGAGCTGGCGGAATTTATCAGGATTAGACTAGGAGACGATGAAATCAGGAAGAGCGTTCCACAATCGAATGGCCCTATAGGAAGCGCTGACCAATTGAATACGTGAGTGTTCCCGTAGGCACACACCGGGATAGAGGAGAACTCAAGGGTGGACAGGCTAGTTTGCGAACTCACGCACGGAGCAGGGCAGTCGGAAACCCTAGAGGCCCCCTTAACAGTGGAGCCGACGTATGCAGAAATACTTAACCACTACAGAGGAAGGAGACTTAAATACCCCTCACCCCACACATCGCTCACACAACACGAGGCAGTCAGCTGGCGAAGACTGCAAGCAGGTACGTTTTTCAACCTGCACACACTACACGAAATGTTCCCTGCCCAGCACAGGGATACATGTCCGTGGTGCGGGGCGACCCCCACGTTATACGACATCACGTGGGAATGCAAGCGTAATTTCGCATTCCATAAAGTAAATAACCCAAGTGTGGAACAATGGGAGGGTCTCCTCACCAGCAGCGAGCTCGCAGCCCAACGGGCAATTGTGCAGCACGCCTGCGAGGCAGCAAGACTCAGCGGTGCCCTGGAATAGGGGCGCCGACCTTGTGAAGCGGCCAGGACTCAAGACATGAAGACACCGGCCCACCGCCAATCTCTCTGAGATATAGAGCAATAAAGTTTTTCCATTCCATTCCATTCCATTCCCGTAGACGCGTGTGACGCTGAGATGATTGCTGTACTGGGTTTCCCGGGAGCCTAGATCTGACGACGTCCCTTGAGCAGGTTGAGCTAACTTGAGGGGAACTGCCGGGAGCTTCGTTGCAGACGTTGGTTTGTCGTCTCTTGCGTCAGCTAGCCACTCAGAGTTCAGACGCGTCTAGGCGGCCCAGGCGATACTGAAAGGCACCAGCCCTTCGATGGTTCTCAGCAGATCATAGGTTCAGCTTCTAGACTCCCGGGAAACCCAGCCCAGCTGTCGCATCCACCGGAACGAGATCCGCTCGCCAGCGTACTTCGGGAAAGCTCTCCCGTCGACTCAACGCTGTATGGATTTGCTGCTGCTGCCCGGCCATGCGTATGCCCTCATTTGTTTTCTTTTGAGCTCCGTTTAGTGGACCACCGTTAAGTGTATTCTTGTGTACTGTTAGATATTACATCCAGTGTTACTTGTTCATTGTATTTCTTTTTGTCGTCGTGATTGATCTATAGTAACTACGTGTGTGTTAGTGTTCTTGTGCCATTTTTTAAAATTTATGTGTCGTTGCCAGCCGATAGTTCTTTTTTTCTTTCTTTCTCCCGACTCTGACCCCTTCACTGTGTTCGCTTGAGTACGGAAAGACCAACCGGCTTGTATAACCCGTCGACGACTTCGCGCCGACGGCGAACGGGTGACAAGCCGTGACATAAAGTGGCGTCCGCAACAGGACACGCCGCAAAGAAAAGGCGAAAACACTTTCTGAAATTGTGCAGATATTGTGTAGAAATTGTGCACAACGGCTCTTCCAAATGACGCGTTCCACTTTGAGAGAAAAAATTCGCGAACATTTCCGAAAAGCGAACTGACGCTCAAGCGCGCCACCAGTGGTCTCCACCGAACAATCTGGACTAAACGTTACAAGCGCATCTCTCTCTCTCTCTCTCTCTCTCTCTCTCTCTCAAAAAAAGAAAAGAAACTGCATAAAAAGAACAACGCATTGAAAAACCAGTTTAAAATTTTTATGCGACCGCAAACCATCAGTTTGAAAATATCATGAGCTTGTAGAACAATCTGAACAAAGCTAGAACCTTACTTATCGAAAAACGTTCGACCGAACCCTACAATAAAGAAACAAACTGCTGTTTTCATTAGACCTGTATTGCTATTTCTCTTCTCAAAAGCCCACGGCTGCGGCATACTTCAAACGCGTACTCAAGGTGGGCGCCGTCCGGAAGCTCGTCCTGTCAACAAGGGAATACGAGGGGCATGTCGGCCATTTCCCTCGCTGCAGGCCCCGGACACTGTACATACTGTTAACATGCTTGTTGGGCATCGTGCTAGTACTTCGAGGCCGCGTATGACCAATTCGCGTCGTCTTACCGCCTCAATCTCCTGTGTCATGCCGACTACATGAAAAGAGCCGAAGGAGAGGGAGCATGATTGCGGCCTGGCCTTTGTCCACCTACGCCCCGAACGACCCTTTCTCTTCTTCCTCGTCAGGCGGCTCCGACGCGCTCTCACTGAAAACTTTCCAAGTGACAAACGAGCCTTTAGAACTCTTTGACAGCGCTCACCTGCGGGTTTAGCGCCTCTTGATTTTTGCGGCCGCGTTGTCTTTTATGCCACGTTTCTGACTCTGCGACGCTGCCTTTAAAGCGAAAGCTTTATTGTCCGCGAGAGACAGAGATAAACTTTTATTGGCTTAAACGATTTACGTGCAGTGGTAGGAGCCCCTTTAGCCCAAGGCCCCGCTGGCCTCGGCCGCCAGCTTGACCTGTCTTATGAAGGACTGTTGTCCCGCCAGGTCTGAGCTGGTTAGCTGTGCCTCCCATTGCTCCATTGTGTGGTGTGTTTTATCAAACGGGTGTGATTCACAATCCCAAGTAATGTGTTGTAATGTTGGTATGCCTCCACACCACGGGCAGTCGGGCCTGTAGCGAGTGGGGAACATGGCATTCCGTAATTTAAGGTGGGGGAATACCCCAGTCTGAATTTTGCGCCAGCTGGCGGCTTCCTCTCCACTGAGTTGTGCGTGAGGGGGAGGGTATTTTTTCCTGGTGGCACGCTGATGAGCGAGAATCTCCCGGGCATTCGTTGGATTCGGGTCATTACAGTGGCTACCTGGGACCGTCCCAGTCGAGTCGGCCCGGTTAATAATACCTCGGGCTAGCGAATCGGCCAGTTCGTTCCCCTCAAGGTCTGTATGACCTGGACACCATAGGATGCGGTGATGATGGGCGAATTTCGTCGGTATTATTGAGTGACATGTTTTGGTCACGTGGCCCCTGAGAAAAAGGCGACATGCTTCTTGTGAGTCTGTTATTTTGGTGACGCTCTTTTGCATGCGTTCCGCGTGAGCGAGGGCCATTACCACGGCGAAAGTTTCGGCAGCCGCCGGAGTACCTGCCTTGACGGATGCCGTAAATTGTTGCTGTGCTTTCGTGTCGACGATTGCCACTGCGTACCTCCTGATGTTCTTTTGGGCATCACTGGCGTTCGAGCGTACGTTCGGATACGCGGCTGCGTCCGTGTATATTGTGTTGTACGTGGGATTATTTTCATACATTGTTCTAATATGTTGTGCGCGTGCTTTTCGCCTTGCTTTATTGTATTCAGGGTGCATGTTTTTGAGTATGGGGGGCCACTGTTATTCGAGCTCGTGTTGAGGTTGGTAGTGGTAATACGTGCTCGCTGATAAATTGTGGGTGTGGGGAAATACGTGCCCTTGTCAGTAGGGCCCGTCCTGCGTGAGTGTAGCTCAAGCGTTCCCTCTGGGAGATTAGTGTGGCTTGTTTTAGTTCTTCGAATGTGTTGTGTACTCCTAAAGCTAGCAGGCGATCTGTGGACGTCCCCTTGGGTAGTCCGAGGGCCGCTTTGTATGCTGATCTTATTATGATGTCGACCTGCCTTTCCTCCTCGCGACTAAGGAAGTGGTAGGGCAGGCCGTACGTGACTCGGCTTATCACTAGTGCTTGGACGAGCCTCAGCGTGTCGTGTTCTTGCATGCCCACTTTCCTATAAGTTACGCGACGGATCATTTGCGCAATGTTATTTGCGGTGGTTTTCAATGTTTTCATGGTGTGGGATGCGTTCCCGCTACTTTGGAGCCAGAAACCCATGATCCGCATCACCTTAACTTCTTGGACCGTGTGTCCTTCCACAACGATGTTGACAGGTCCGTTAGACTTGTAGCCCCTCGAGTGTACCCGAATGACCTGCGATTTTTCGGGGGCACATTTGAGGCCACTTCTCCTCGAGAATTTGTCTACTGTCTCGGCTGCTTGTTGTAGTACTTGTTCTTTGTGTCCCAGAGAGCCCCCTGCTGCCCACAGCGTTATGTCATTCGCGTGCAGTGTGTAGCCCAAATCGGGGATTTGGTCTCCAGCTGTCACACATCGCTATATTGAACAGCAAAGGAGAGATTATTGCCCCTTGGGGTGTTCCTCTACTGGGCATATTGAACTTCAGGGAAGTGATTTGACCGATTCCTATTGTGGCGGTGCGGTTGGCGAGAAAAGCCCGCACGTAGTTGTATGTTCGTTCTCCGCATCCCGTCAATTCGAGTTCCTCCAATATTGTTTTGTGTGAAACGTTATCAAATGCTCCCTTGAGGTCTAGTGCGAGCACTAGTCTTTCCTCTCCGCGGGCGATGTTAGCTATAACTTCTTCTCTGATCAGTAAGAATGCGTCTTGACAGGATAGCCCCATACGGAACCCTATCATGGTGTTTGGAAAGCATCTTATTTCTTCAAGGTACCGCTGCAGTCGTATTTGTACTACTCGTTCGTACAGTTTACCCAGACAGGACGTGAGAGAAATGGGCCTCAGAGCGTCTATTGAGGGGTCTTTTTAGGTTTGGGGATCATGATAATTATAGCGTGTTTCCACTCCGGGGGCAATTGGCCTTTTAACCAGCTCTCGTCATTGAACAGTTCTGTGATTTTAGTAAGGACTCCAGCGTCCAGGTTCCGAAGCATCGCGTTCGTCATGGCATCAGGGCCAGGAGCCGAGTTTCTGGCGGCTGCTTGAGCTGCCTCAAAGACTTCTGCATATGTGAAAGGTTCATCTAATTTGGAATTCGCCTTTCCAAGGTATGGTCGCGTCTCGTTTGGGGCGTCTTTGTTTAGTGGTGTTCCTATGTATCGTTCTTTCAGTTTCTCTAGTAGTTCCGCGTCTGTGCCTGGGAAACTGTCCGATATGATTTGGAGTCGTTTGTTGTTTTCCGTTCGTGTGCTATCCGGGTCAAGCATTCCACGAAGGATGCGCCACGTGCCAGCCGTTTCCAAGGTCCCCGAGAGGGACCCGCAAAACGTAGCCCACTCGTTTTTCGCTAATTCATCTGCGTGTCGTTGCGCTTCCTCCGCCAGAAGTGTTATGCGGGCACGTAGCTGTTTGTTGAGGCGTTGCTTTTTCCAACGCTTAACTAATCTGTGTCTTTCGTCCCACAAGTTTACTAGGTGGGAATCTACCACGGGGGCATCCGACGTGCGCTCTATGGTTTTGGTAGTGTCCTTGTGTGTTGATTGGATGAGTTTTGTCCATTCTTGTATGTTGTCGGGAGTCTTTGCTGCGTCGAGGTCCCGTTGGAGCTCCCTGTATTTTGACCAGTCGGTTCATTTCGTTGTGCCAATCGTACTACGTAATTTGGGGGTCTAGATTGAAATACGAATCACATCATGATCACTGGCCAAGTTTTCGTTTAGCGATGCCCACTGTGCGTCTTTGATGTTAAGCGTGTACGCGCGATCGGGTGTTGTGTCCCTGCTCACGCTGTTACCTGCGCGTGTGGGCGTGCCTATGTGGTTTGCTGTCTGCATGCCGAGGTTCTCAACCGACTGTTCAAGTAGGGCTCCTTTAGGGGATGTGGACGCGTAGCCCCACATTGTATGTGGCGCGTTGAAATCGCCCAATATCACAATCCGGTCTTTGGTGCCCGCTATGGCCTTAGTGTCTGATAAAATTTTGGGTAGGTCCAGACCTTTGCTTTTGGGAGGGCTGTAAATGTTTGTTATGATGCTGTGTGATTTGCCTCTTTTCCGCGGTAGCACGCTGATCGTTACGGAATTGTTTTCCCCGGTACGTTTGGGCAGGAATATCATTTGTGCCGTGATTGTCTTGTTCACCAGCGTGGCAACTTTAGGATGTTGGGGATCGCTTAGAACATAATAGCCCTGTAGTCGGGCCGGTTTGGGCCCAACCTCCTGAAGGCATATTATGTCCGGAGCTACCTGAGAGCTTTTAATAAACTGCTGGAGGGCTGCTGCCTTTCTAGAGAAGGATCGGCAGTTCCATTGCCAGATCTCTAATTGTTCTGGGTTGTTTGGTTTTGTTTTCTCTTTAAGTGTAGTAGCCATGGTTCCCACTCGTTATTTATGCTTTTGACATCTCAGTGTCCGAGCCGTCCGTATCAATTATGCGGTGGGCCGTCTTGGTCTTGGCCGATCCGGCGCCGACTGCTATGGCGCGTTTCTTAGTCGTTGTGGTTTTGGCTGCGGTCTTTAGCTGCTCCGTCACTTGTTATTTGTGCTTCTCGAATTCTACCAGCATTTGTGATTGGAAATCGAGGAGTTTCTGATTCACGAGGGTTCTCATCTCGTGCATTAGTGATTTAGAGGTTTCTGCCAATAATAGTTGGATTTGGGCCATTGCGGGTGACACTTCGGTATTTGGTGTTTGCGGTGTTGGTGTTGGTGATTTTGGTTCCCTACGTGTGAGAGTGTTCGTATTTGAGGTGATTTGTGTTAATTCTGTGGCCGATTGTCTACGATCTGATTCAAGCTGTTGTATTTTTCGCGTGAGGTGTTCCTCTAGCTCCTTAATTTTCTCGTCGGATCGCTGTCGTTTGCGTTCCTCGTCTCGAAGTTGTGCGCGTAGCTGCGCGTTTTCCTGTTTAAGTATTTCATAACCGGATCTCGCTGTGTGTTTGGTGTGTGTTGCGGAGCATAGGGAGATACAACCGTCGCCCAGCTCACCTGAGGCTTTTGTGACAGCTAGTGCTGGGGGGGCGCTGGCGCTTGTGCGTCCCTGGACGGCTCCCTGGATGGGCTCATACTTCGTTTGCCGTTAGGAGATGCGGTGAACGTGATGAGCGCCGTGGATGACTTGCCTAGCATCCGAGCTCGTTCGATTTGAACTCCGTGTGTCCGTACTCGCATGTTGGTTATTAAATGTTCCATGGGTGTGTCCGCTGGAATGCCGTGAACCACACCTCGATAGCAGTTGTCGGGGTCAGCTACGTATGTGTTGAATTGGTGCACGCGTCCGTACAATTCGAGTTGCGTGATGCGGCGGAGTACGTTGGCCACTTCCGTGCTGCTCACCGATAGAATTATAATGTTCGATCCGGGGCGAATGCGTAGGATGAAATCCACGCCTGTGATTCTCTCTCGCTTCACGGGTCCATCTTGAGTTCGACTGAGATGGTCTTGGATTGGTTGGCTTGCCTTGAGAATGAAACTCGCCAAGATTGGTATTAGTATGTCTTTGATTGTTAATCCCTTTGTGGGACGCATGATGATTTTTACATCATCCTTTGGTAGTGCTGGCAGAAGTTTGCGCTTTGGATGGTGGAAGCGATTTCCTTGGTTGTCAGCTACACCATATGGTTGGTCGTCGCGTTCCCCTCTCGCGAAGTTTGCCTGACTTGGTGAGCCGCGTTGCTTCGGAGATTCGGCTTCCTTGCCTTTTTCGTTTTTCTTACGTTGTTTCTTAGCTCTTTGTGATTCAACAATGTGCCAACTACCGCCAGTGCGGTCGGCCCTTGTCGGGTCTGTTTCGGTGAGGTCCTTGTCGAACTCGTGTTCCATCTCGGTGGATGAAGATTGTTCGATATAATCGTTAATTGAGTGCCCTGAGGTGGAGCACATTGGTGCCGGTGTTCTGCCGGTAGCCGTCGTTGGCTCTTGAGAGGCTTTCTCAGACATTTTCTCTATCGTTAAGGCGGCAGCGGTCTCATAGACCACGCCTAGGCGTAGCGAACGCCGTGCGTTTCTGTGAGCGTTCTTGCCGCGTTTGTCACCCGACGCAGCTGCGCCCGCTTCGGATCTTCAAACCTCGATATAGAGGTGAAAAATTCACCTACCGGTTTGAAAATGATGTGCCGGTGTAGATTTTGTCGAGTATATTCCAATCGATATCTTGGCTGTTGTGCTACGGTCATTGGAACGGGCGTAAATCGGGTTTCGGTGGAGCCTATGTGAGGCACGTCTGCTCCGTCTGGCCCCCATTGTCCGCGAACTTGCGGTTTCGCCGTGATGGTGCTCCGAGGAGGCACATGACGACACAACGAGCGCCTCGCCGCGGATATTTCTCTCTCGCTCCCTAGTCACTACTGCGCATGCGCCACTATAGCACCGAGCCACAGGTGTTCCGCCGCTGCGCAGCGTCGCGCCTTTCCGCCGCCGCCGTTTGGTATGACGTCATACCGCGTTCCTCGTCGTTGCGCTTGCTTCCGCTCGCTCGCCAGCTGCGTCGCATGCCTGATACCGTGTTGGATGATTGAAAAGGAGAGCTCGCGTGCGCCGCAACCACAGTTGAGGCGGCAGTATGGACGACGACAATTCTGATAAGCAGGAGGAGGCCTGGAATCGACATCCGAACGAGATGAAGAGGAAACGAATCGCCCAGGAAACAGGCGAACAGCGCGCCGAACGACTGGCTAAACGCCGCAGCATAGCTAGACAACCAGGCTAACCTGGACTTGCAATCAAGATTAACCAAGGCTTAGCTTAGCCTTAGCCTTAGCCATGCTTTAGCTTTCGCTATGTATATCCTGACATAGCCGAGCTAAGCCACTGCCATTTTTTTCTAGCACGCTTCCTGGTGCTCATTCCTTCCCCTCGCGTCTCGAGCTGACCTGCACTCATATCGTCGGTCACGACTGCCATCTGAACCGCACAGTCTGAATGATTTGCGGGTAAATCATTCCTATCATGGCTACCTCGACTGGCGGAGATCTTCAAACACCTCGAGACAGTGCAGTATGTTTTCATTTGCGCAACGCTGCTCGCATACCAGGGAGCTGTCCACAACTGCAATGCCTTGCCTACATTGTGCCTTAGCGCACTTTTCTGACCGACTGCGCTACACACTAATGTTCTCGTCTAATGAGTCGGTGCCACTTAGGGCTTCTGCAAGAGCTACCTCCGCGACGTATTCCCTTGATAACTGGGCCCAATCGTCCACAGCTGGCCTATAGCTGCTTCTCCAGAATTCCATTGGCACAGTACCTAGTCGGGCGCAATCCGGTCCCCATCAACAGGCTCCTCAGCAACTACGCCACGGTCCACGGATCGGCCATTCGCTATGGACGTATATTTAGGCTCACAAAGTTTAGCCTCTCTTTCTACCATCGGTAGAACCGTACATGCTACTTTGCACCTTCCGCGCGCAACTTCTAGGGGCGCCTGACATTTCTGCTGCATTTCTTCAAAGTCCTCTTCTGCTAGGTGTTTGTTGTTAGCCCTGCTCTCGTTGCTACCTTGAACAAGCTTAACCCTTAATTGTAACAACAGTATTTCCCGCTCTCTGGTTTCTTTCGCCGCAATTCGCTCCCTCTCGTTTTCTTTGCGCTCCTTCTCTTTTTCTTCTCGAGCCAACGCCCGCTCTTCTAGGGCCTGCCCTGCCGTTCCACCACCCGTGTCTTCAGCTCAGTGTCCTCTAGGCCCAAGTGTTTGCCCCGTTCTATCCACTTGTCGAACTCCATTCCCTTCAAAATGCCGCTAAGCATCCAAAACTTGCGCGCTCACAATTCGCAGGCACGTGCATTCAACATTGGGCAACACTGCAGTGTGTCAGCAGCAAAAATAGATCAAACTCCACGATTCTCGTGCTTCGTTCACTGCACTGCTTTTGTACAGAACGTCCTGTGGCGGACGCCAGTTTATGTCCCGGCTTGTCACCCGTTAGACATCGGCGCGAAGTCGTCGACGAGGTATACAAGCCGGTTGGTCGTTCCGTACTCTAGCGAACGCAGCGAAGAGGTCAGAGTCAGGAGAAGGAAAGAAATAAAAATATCGGCTGACAACGATAAAAAAAATGGCACAAGAACACTAACACACGCATACTTAATATAGATCAATCACAACGACAAAAGAAAAATACAACGAGCAATTAAGTGTGCATGTAAAAACTAACAGTACACAAGAATACACTTAACGGTGGTCCACTAAACGGAGTTCAAAAGAAAACAAATGATGGCATACGCATGGCCGGGCAGCAGCAGCAGGTCCATGAAGCGTGGAGTCGACGGCAGAGCTTTCCTGAAAAGCGCTAGCGAGCCGTCTCGTTCAGATGGACGCGATTACTCTACTGGGCTTCCCGGTAGTCTAGAAGCTAAGCATATATACTCTGCTGAGAAGCGTCAATGGGCTATAGTTCCGTCCAGTATCGCCTGGGCCGCCTAGACGTGTCTGAACTCCGAGTGGCTAGCTAACGTAAGAGACGACAAACTAACGTCTGCAACGAAGCTCCCTTGTAGTTCCCCTCAAGTTAGCTCAACCTGCTTGAGGGACTTCGCCCGATGTAGGTTCCCGGGAAACCCAGCCCAGCAGTCGCATCCACCGCAGCGAGATCGGCTCGCCGGCGTTCTTCAGGAAAGCTCTGCCGTCGACTCCGCGCTTTATGGACTTTGCTGCTGCTACCCGGCCATGCGTATGCCATCATTTGTTTTCTTTGGAACTCTGTTTACTGGACCACCGATAAGTGTACTCTTGTGTAGGGCTAACTTTTAAATCCGCTGTTAATTGCTCGTTGTATTTCTGTTGCCGTCATCACTGATCTATATTAAGTGCATGTGTGTTAGTGTTCTTGTGTTTTTTGAGTTTCTTTAATTTGTGTATCGTTGTCAGTCAATAAATACTTTTTTTGGACAGCCTGGCGCACCTCGTACTGCAATGCAAGAAAACCCGAGATACCATCACAGCGGCACAACTAGTAGCCAGCAGACACAGACCCAAACCTCCTCGCTGAAACGTGGGAGGCTGCGATCTCCAAGCCGGACCTGGTCGACCAGTGCGACCAAGTCGACCAAGCCAGACCTGGTCGACCAAGCCAGAGGGTACCTGGAATAAGGGACCCTCCCACCTCGACTGACAAGTCACTGCTTCAAATAAAGGTTTCAGTCTATCTCTCTCTTTCTCCCGACTCTGACCCCTTCACTGTGTTCGCTTGAGTACGGAACGACCAAGCGGCTTGTACACCCCGTCGATGACTTCGCGCCGACGGCGAGCGGGTGACAAGCCGTGACAATGACGTACACCAGTAATTGATGCTTAACATATAGCGAAAGTACGTGGTCATTTTACCTTCTTATCCTTTTACAATAACATCTACTTAATATGGCTATGCAAGCGGTACTCATAAACCGAACGGGCCCCGTTGCATCGTTGATAATTATATTTCAGTTGCGTTAGTAGATGAATGCACTAGTACTAAATTTAGTGTTATTTTATTAGCTTCAGCAGGTAGTTAAAAGTACTAACTATCGTTTTATACTACCCTCTCTTCATATACTTCGTTTTATACTACCTTCAGAGCATATGTACTACGTATGTATACTCGTTATGCATATGCGTCACGTACTCGTAACGCCTGCGGCAGAAAGGATGTTCCACATCCGCCACGAAGGTTTGTGAGTGGTGGCGCTGGCTACCAATACCAAGGTTAGTTCTAGCAGTAACACACAATGAGGGAAAGGAGGGAAAGAGATAAGTAGAAGGCAGGGAGGTTAACAAGAATAACGTCCGGTAGGCTACCCTACACCGGGGGAATGGGAAAGGGGAACAAAGATAACAGGGAGAGAGAGGGGAGGGAAGGAAAGAAGGAAATTGCGGTGAGTTCGCTGACGTGTGTCATCTTACAGAAACTGCATTGATAGTCACAGATGGTCGCACAAGCCCGTCGTCCTTAAGAAGCACAAAAGCGCTGTTACGTTTCGCCTACGACGCGCGGTTTAGCCGGCGCGGCTGCAACAAAGCGGCAGACATTTTGGCCCGTTCGGCGTCGCCGCTACGCCTCCCCGCCAAGCGCGTCCAGGCATGTTCTGATGCCACGTGTCTTCATGTGCGCGTGTGAGTGTATGTGCATATTGATGCCCACGCTTGTCGAAGCGCGGCAGCCGGGGAGAGGAGCTCCCAACAACTGTGAAGCGAGGGGGTCTGACAGGCGCCGACACGACAGTGTGAGCCACCTTCTCCTCCCCATTGTGCCCGACCGGCGGCGACACGACAGTGTGAGCCACCTTCTCCTCCCCATTGTGCCCGACCGGCGGCGACACGACAGTGTGAGCCACCTTCTCCTCCCCATTGTGCCCGACCGGCGGCGACACGACAGTGTGAGCCACCTTCTCCTCCCCATTGTGCCCGACCGGCGGCGACACGACAGTATGCGTCACCTTATCCCATTGTGCCCGAGCGGCACAGTCACGTGCTCGTCTAGAGAGGGGTTCCTTCTTGCCCTCAACTGCGAGAGTATAAAAGCAGCTGCCCCCGGACGCCAAAGGAGGGCTCCGATTTCTTCTGTTGAGTAAAGTGCACTCCCGTCTCTCTACTTGGGTCAACCTGACCGCCAACTCTTTGCGATGTTAGAATAAACAAGTTATTTTGTTGTTACCAGTCGACTCATGCTTTGCCGGGACCTTCGGATGCTTCCAGTTGTACCCCAGGCCGCCAGGCCAACGCTACCCTTGGGGCTTGCGACCCAGGTGCAACAACGGGCGTCAGCGCCGAGTTCCCAACAACTCGTGCCAGCGGCGCGATTACAACAACTGTCTGCCAGCGGTGAGATCGCGACAACGGAGGCCAGCAGCGAAGAGATGCAGTTGACTGTATGCTGAGCAGCTCAACAACGATCCGGGAGCAGTGCAACGAGCCCTGTGTGATGACTGGTTGCCTGCAGCGGAACGACTGCGCTGAATTCTTGGCTGCGAGGTTTGGTGAGTGCGGGACTTTCTTCTTCTGAGCTTTGCCAGGCTTTTGTTAGTGTCAGAAACAGAGCTGGTAATTGTGGTTGTCGTTGCTGCCGGGTTAGATTGCGGCAAGACAATAATAGGCAGTAGAGAAAGCAGCATTCAGAGCAGCCATGGATTTGAAGTCGTTGCGCAAACCGAAATTGCTGGAGCTTGCAAGAGAGTTGGGTCTGGATGTCTCAGACAAACTCAGAAAACCTGAACTGCTAAGGGCTATTCTTGAGTTAGAAGCTGAGGATGACGAGCTGTCGGAATGCCTTGAGACCATTGAGGAGAGGGAGACTGCAAAAAAACAGGAGCGAGAACGTAAAGAACAAAAAGAGAAAGAAAAAGAAGAGCGCGACCACGCTTTGGAAATGAAGCGTCTCGAGGTAGAGATGGAACGCGCTCGTAATGGAAGTCAGGCACACGGTGCAGGAGAACGAGTATTGTTCAAAATAACTGACCTGATGCGGCCGTTTAAGCTTGGAGAGGACATTGGTTTGTTCCTGGTTAACTTTGAGCGAACGTGCGAGAAGCAGGGGTTCTCTCGGGAAACGTGGCCACAGCGCTTGCTCACTTTGTTACCCGGCGAGGCGGCCGACGTAGTCGCTCGCTTGGATAGAGAGGAGGCAGAGGATTTCGACAAAGTGAAATCGAGTCTGCTAAAAAAGTACAGGCTGTCAGCGGAGGCATTCCGTCGGAAGTTTCGGGAAAGTGAGAAAGGCAAGAATGAGTCATATACAGAGTTTGCCTACAAGCTTATGTCAAACATGCAAGAGTGGCTCAAAGAAGAGAAAGCGTTCGGTGACCACGATAAAGTTCTGCAGTGTTTCGGGCTAGAACAGTTTTATAGTCGGTTACCGGAGAACGTGCGGTACTGGGTCTTGGATAGGCCAGACGTTTGTACGGTGGCTAAAGCCGCTGAGCTAGCCGAGTAGTTTGTGACGCGTCGGGCTCGCGGAGCTAAGGACGGTCAAAAGGGTGAATTTGGCTCGAAGTTTGAGAGGCCGAGGTTCACGCCCATGAGATTAAAGGGGGACACGCGTAGTGAGGATGCGAGTGAAAGCAGTCCGACCAAACGTAAAGAGACGGCGGCAGCCGAAGCCGAACGCAGAAAGCGGTTCGAGATGAGGCAAGCGCGCGTGTGTTATACGTGCCAGAAGCCGGGTCACTTTTCGGCGCAGTGTCCGGAAACAAAAACAAAAGTTGTGTTTTTGTCATTATGCAGCACTGACGAGAACATGAAGCTTCTCGAGCCTTACATGCGAGACCTCCTCGTGAACGGGAAAGAGTGCCGAGTGCTTCGCGATTCCGCAGCTACGATGGATGTAGTTCACCCGTCTAATGTAGAACCCCATATGTTCACGGGCGAGTGCGCATGGATCAAGCAAGCCGTGGAAGCTCATAGCGTGTGTCTGCCGGTAGCAAAAGTGCTTATTGAAGGACCTTTCGGAGCGCTTGAGACGGAGGCGGCAGTGTCATCTATGCTGCCCCCCCAGTACCCGTACCTATTTTCAAACAGGTCCGATCACCTCCTGCGCGAGAAGGGGCTTTTGTTTGGTGAGGCTAGCGTTCAGGCCTTAACCAGGTCGAAGGTTCGGGAGCTCGCTGCAAAGGCGGTAGTTGCGGGGCCGACGTTATCGAACAATGAGAAAGGGTCAGAGGCGCAGCAAGCTGATATTCAGAGCACGCCCGAACTGAATAAACTTGAGTCTGTAACGTTAAAGGCACCAGATACCGGAGAGGAAAATCCCGATGCGGGAAAGTTAGAAAAGCTATCTGCAGATTTGCTCATCGCGCCTACGTCAGACGGACTTGATAGGTTGCTAAAAGTCAGCCGGTCGGCTTTGATAGCCGAGCAAAAGAAGGATGGTAGCCTAGAAAACATACGCTGCAATGTCAAGGAAGGTATCGCCAGGAAAAATGCGCGTTTTGTGGAAAGAGGTGGAGTCCTGTACCGGAAGTATCTAGACCGCAGAGGAGTGGAGTTCGATCAGCTGATCGTTCCTCAATGCTATCGTCAGGATCTGTTGCGCTTGACGCATGGGGGTTCGTCGTCCGGACACCTTGGAGTTAAGAAAACTGAGGACCGTCTCTTGCAAGAGTACTATTGGCCAGGGTGTTTTCGGGACGCAGACCATTTCGTGAGGACATGTGACACGTGTCAGCGGGTGGGCAAACCAGGGGACAAATCGAGGGCGCCGTTGAGATTGGTACCTATCATTACGGAGCCTTTTAGACGGCTCGTTATTGATACAGTGGGACCTCTGCCGGTAACAGCCACGGGGTACAGACACATTTTGACTGTGATCTGCCCAGCGACAAAGTTCCCTGAAGCAGTGCCGCTTAAAGAACTCAGCTCAGTTGAGATAGTCAATGCACTACTGTCCATATTTGCGCGAGTTGGTTTCCCTGCGGAAATCCAATCAGATCAGGGCACAGTGTTTACTAGCGCTTTGACGACAACTTTTCTCGAAAGGTGTGGGGTAAAGCTGTTACACAGCTCAGTGTACCACCCACAGTCGAATTCCGTTGAGAAGCTCCACTCCGTCATGAAGCGCGTGTTGAGAGCTTTGTGTTTTGAACATCAAACTGACTGGGAGCTGTGTCTGCCTGGGGTGATGTTTGCATTAAGGACCGCGCCGCATGCAGCTACGGGGTTTTCGCCAGCTGAGCTGGTGTACGGTCGCTCGCTTCGGTCTCCGCTTCGCATGCTTCGAGAATCGTGGGAAGGCAGGGGCGACGACCCAGTCGTGGTGGAGTACGTGCTTAAGCTCCTCGAACGCTTAAGAAGGGCACAGGAGTTGTCAGGTGAAGCAATGGCAAAGGCCCAGCAGAGGGCCAAGGTTTATTATGATCGGACAGCCAGGGCCCGTCGTTTTGAGGTGGGCGATGAGGTCATGATATTGCGCACATCGCTAAACAACAAACTAGACGTGCAGTGGGAGGGCCCAGCACGAATTGTTCAGAAACTGTCGGACGTTAACTACGTGGTAAGTCTGCCAGGAAAGCGGAAAGCACAGCAAGTTTACCACTGTAATCTGCTCAAACCTTATAGACAAAGGGAAGCAGTGGTGTGCATGATGGTAAACGTTCCTGAAGAGCTTCCGGTCGAGCTTCCGGGACTAGGCTCAGTGACGAACAGGGAAGACACCGGTCAAGTCATTAGTGACTTAGTCAGTGGAGCATCGCTGTCGCGTGAGCAGAAAACCGAACTACACCAGCTCTTACAAGAGTTTCAAGGTCTGTTCTCTGAGAGGCCCGGTAGGACTTCTGTCCTTACTCATGACATAGAACTTACCTCCCCAGAGCCAGTACGATCCAAGGCGTACCGGGTGTCACCCCGCCAGAGCGATATTATGGAGGCTGAGGTAAAGAAAATGCTACAGCTCGGTGTTATTGAGGCAGGTGAGAGTGATTATACCTCCCCTTTGATTTTAGTTGAGGTACCGGGCAAGGAACCTCGTCCTTGCGTCGACTACCGCAGGCTTAATTCCTTCACTAAGGATCAAATTTATCCGATCCCTAACATCGAGGAGCGCCTTGAGAAAGTTAGTAGCGCTCAGTTTATTTCCACCCTAGATCTTGTCAGGGGTTATTGGCAGGTTCCACTTACAGAAGAGGCTAGTAGGTATGCGGCGTTCATTTCACCAATGGGAACATTCCGTCCTAAAGTGTTGAGTTTTGGTTTGAAGAACGCGCCATACTGTTTTTCAAGCCTCATGGATAAAGTGTTGCGGGGACAGCAAGAATTCGCTTTACCGTATCTAGACGACGTAGCGATATTCTCCGCATCCTGGTCTGAGCATATGGCACACTTGCGGGCAGTGCTAACCCGCCTGCGCGAAGCGGGCTTGACAGTAAAGGCTCCTAAGTGCCAGTTAGCACAGGCCGAGGTTGTCTACCTCGGTCACGTGATTGGTCAGGGTCGTCGCCGCCCCTCTGAAATAAAGGTGGCCGCTGTGCGAGACTTCCCGCAACCGCGCACGAAGACCGATATTCGGTCGTTCTTAGGTGTCGCCGGCTACTATCAGAGGTACATCCCCAGGTACTCTGATATCGCGGCTCCCCTGACGGATGCTCTAAGAAAAACAGAGCCTCAAACAGTCGTCTGGGACGAGACAAAGGAAAGAGCTTTTAGCGCCCTAAAGAGTGCCCTAACAAGCCAGCCTGTGCTACGATCGCCAGACTATACAAAAGGGTTCGTTGTTCAGTGCGATGCTAGTGAGCGAGGCATGGGCGTTGTACTGTGCCAACGGGAAAATGGAGAAGTAGAACACCCCGTCCTGTATGCTAGTCGTAAGCTGACCAGTCGTGAGCAGGCGTATAGCGCCACCGAGAAAGAGTGTGCATGTCTCGTGTGGGCCGTTCAGAAATTGTCATGCTATCTAGCCGGCTCGAGGTTTATCATTGAGACGGATCACTGCCCTCTCCAATGGCTGCAGACCATCTCTCCCAAAAATGGCCGCCTCCTGCGCTGGAGCCTCGCTTTGCAACAATATTCCTTTAAGGTGCGTTACAAAAAGGGGAGTCTCAACGGTAACGCCGATGGCTTAAGTCGAAGCCCCTAGCGTAGGAATCAGCCTCAAAATTGTTTGTTACTGATGTTTTTCTTCCTGAGGCAGGATTTTTAACATATTGCTTTTGTTTAGTGTTTCAAAGTGATGACATGCTTTCTAGTGCGATTTTCCAATTTGTGGACGCGTTCTAAGTGCTGCTAGACTACTGTAAGGAACTAGGCAGTGATATAGAAGGGGAAAGAGCCTGGCAGGGCTTAGTGAGGGTTGTGCCGTGCTTGCTGACTGAGCGGTTGAGTTTCAGCGTAGTTCTAACGCTTGCCGGGAACGAGAACAAAAATGTGAACTCTCCCGAAGTCACTTTGCAGTGTCCTGTGCGAACCTGAACGAGAGAACGAGGCCTTCTCTGTGCGCTGCGCTCAAGAAACGTCGAGGGACGCCCGACTTCGGTTATGAGCATCATCGAGCGACATCCCTCCGGACAGCGGATGCAGTCCCCTGTCCATCGGGATCTCCTTCTCCCGGCGGGGCGGTCTGTTACGTTTCGCCTACGACGCGCGGTTTAGCCGGCGCGGCGGCAACAAAGCGGCAGACATTTTGGCCCGTTCGGCGTCGCCGCTACGCCTCCCCGCCAAGCGCGTCCAGGCATGTTCCGATGCCACGTGTCTTCATGTGCGTGTGTGAGTGTATGTGCATATTGGTGTCCACGCTTGTCGAATCGCGGCAGCCGGGGAGAGGAGCTCCCAACAACTGTGAAGCGAGGGGGTCTGACAGGCGCCGACACGACAGTGTGAGCCACCTTCTCCTCCCCATTGTGCCCGACCGGCGGCGACACGACAGTGTGAGCCACCTTCTCCTCCCCATTGTGCCCGACCGGCGGCGACACGACAGTGTGAGCCACCTTCTCCTCTCCATTGTGCCCGACCGGCGGCGACACGACAGTGTGAGCCACCTTCTCCTCCCCATTGTGCCCGACCGGCGGCGACACGACAGTATGCGTCACCTTATCCCATTGTGCCCGAGCGGCACAGTCACGTGCTCGTCTAGAGAGGGGTTCCTTCTTGCCCTCAACTGCGAGAGTATAAAAGCAGCTGCCCCCGGACGCCAAAGGAGGGCTCCGATTTCTTCTGTTGAGTAAAGTGCACTACCGTCTCTCTACTTCGGTCAACCTGACCGCCAACTCTTTGCGATGTTAGAATAAACAAGTTGTTTTGTTGTTACCAGTCGACTCATGCTTTGCCGGGACCTTCGGATGCTTCCAGTTGTACCCCAGGCTGCCAGGCCAACGCTACCCTTGGGGCTTGCGACCCAGGTGCAACAACGGGCGTCAGCGCCGAGTTCCCAACAACTTGTGCCAGCGGCGCGATTACAACAGCGCCTTCACCGCTTTATGGGCCGACGGGCGATGGGGGCGGTGTTCCAGCAGCACCTGCACAGAAAGCGGCCGATTGTCCAGTTTTTGGAAAGCTTTTTTAAGTTCTTGTCTCTCTGGGGTGTATCGTGGACAGTGGCACAGCAGGTGGTCGATGTTTTTTTCGGTGCCTCAGACCTCGCATGCTGCACTGTCAGTCACTCCAATTAATGTAGAGTATGCCTTTGTGAAGGCAACTCCTAACCAAAGGCGACAGAGAAGCGTAGCTTCAAGTCGAGGAAGTCCGAGTGGAGGTCGGAGTTGTAGGCAGGGGTTTAGCCGATGCAGTCGTGTAAGTCGTAAGTTTGGAGAGTTCCACTCGGTCAGTGTGAGACTGCGTGCCAGGTGTCGAAACTGCCTTGCGGCGTCTGTCCTCGAAAGCGGAATTGGAACGCTGTGCTCTTCTTGATGTGCTGTGCGAGCAGCGTTATCGGCGGAATCATTGCCACTGATTCCACAATGGCCAGGTACCCATTTAAAGGCGACCTCGTGACCTTTTTGTTGGACGTGATGGTAAAGTATCGCAACTTCGTATGTCAATTGATCATGGCATCCGTGCCGGAGAACTGACTGCGTGCACTGTAATGCCGGTTTTGAATCACAGAACACAGCCCATATTGTAACACATAAATACCCAAGAAAGTAGATGGGGAAACCGCGCCGCGGCAGCTCAATTGGTCAGAGCCTCGCACGCGTAATGCAAAGACGTGGGATCATTCCCCACCTGCGGCAAGTTGTTTTCTCATCCACTTTCATTGCCATTGATTTATCCTTTCTTTAATTCAATAAGCAAGTACAAGTAATTTCCCCAATGTTTTCCTTGGCGTCTTTGTTTGTTGGCTTCTCATGACATGATTAATGAAAATCGGGCCCCTCGGTTAACCCCATTTCTTCTAGTATTTAATTAAGGAATATGACGATTTTTTAATAAAAATTTTATGACGAATTTTTTAAAGAGTGTGTAGCTCTTTGACTACGTCTACCCAGCCACCCCTGCAACATCCCGTGGTATACCACTCTGTATACCCATGCCTATGCACAAACAGGCTAGCTTCATTTCTACCTGGTGCGATCACCACCACACACACACAAAAAAAAAAAAAGAGAGAGAGAGAGAGATTGCCTCAGATGATCGCGACGACATCGCTGATCATAATTCATCCTTATCACGCGCTCGGGTCGCGCTAAATCTTGAGACAGCGAAGCTTTAAACGTGCGCGGACCAAGACAGGCGGGATTCAAAGCCACGAATGACGAGAGGCGCTCTTCGCAATCATTGCTTCCAGATGGTCGACCCTGACAGGGCCGCGCCGTTGGGTTGCTTGAATTCTGGGGGCGACATTGGGCGTTCGCTCGGCCCACGGGTTGCGTAACAGCCAAATTTCGCCGTCTATATTTTGTTCGCGCATCTCGTAGCACTATAACTTGCCTATACACTGTATAAACGTGTCCGCATTACCACACGTGCTTGCGGCTCTTGCGCATCGCGATGTGTGATCTGCATATGTAAGTCGAGATGCATGGACGGCTTCCGTGTTACGGAGAGTGTCCGGACGCGTTTTTCTGAGCTCGCGGTTTCGACACGAAGGCGCAAGCATCGCCGCACCATGCAGAAGCCTTGCATCACGCTATAAGTACGTGGTGATCAAGTTCGAGTGTGCAGTTGAACTGACCGGTTAGCTGTATGTCAAAAAAAAAAAAAAAGATTCTGGCGTTTTACGTATATCAAAACCACGATATGATTATAATGCACGCCGTATGGTGGGGGAATACGGATTAATTCTGACCACCTGGGGTTCTTTAACGTGCATCCGATGCGCGGTATACGGGGCGTTTCTTTTTTCATTTCGTCCCCATGGAGTTGCGGCCACCGCTGCTTGGATTTGACACCGCAACCTTTCGCTTAGCGGCGGAACCCCAAAGCCACTACGCCACCACGACGGGTGAGCTGTTTGTCTATAGGCATTAGAGAGATATATGGATTTATGAGACGGCACGTCCCAACTTCAAGTTAATGCCTCTACGTGAGTGACTCTAGCTGCTCTTAAAGAAGGCAAAAAATAATGGGAAGGAAAGACGAAGTAACAGGTGAGCAAAGCATGCGGGCACCACGTAGCCATCACTGCAACTTACAACCGTGCAACTTTCACATCATAATACACATGCCAGCATTCCATTCCAGCACACACTTCGTGTGGGCTGGAATGAAATGCTTGCTGATTTGTTTCGTTGTTTGCAATCTTGTTTTTACCTTGTGTTGTATCTAAGCTTTTGCGGGAAACAGCGAGAAGCACCCTCCTCTGCCCCCCCGCCCGCCTCCCTATCTAGTGGAGCACTGTGATATACGCTTTTTTTCGACTGTACTCCTGTGTTTATTTTCTTTAAATGCATGATTTATACATGATGTAGATTCGTGAAGGTCCCCTTTTACATCGGAAGAATGTATAAGCTTCTCTGACTTGTACCATATGCTGCCTCATTGTCTAGCGCCGTCGTTTCCGACGTTCATTCCTTTGATATGCGTGTGTGAGAGACAAAGAAGGCGATAACTGATAACAATCCTTACCTAAATATAATAACTCTCGATTTTTGGTAATATAAGACGGAAGGTACAGGAACATTAACCGGAAAGTGTTCACTTGGCAACTATACACTGATGAGGGAGACAGGGGTTTGGAATAGTGCGTGTGTGTGTATGAGAGAGAGAGAGAGAGAGAGAGAGAGAGAGAGAGAGAGAGAGAGAGAGAGAGAGAGAGTGAGAGAGAGAGAGAGAGAGGGCACAGACAACATCTGCACGCGCAAGGGGAGCATTTCCAGCGCGTTCGCGCGTAGGCCACTCGGTTTCGAAGAACACGGAAGTGCCTGCGATCGTTTGTGAGGCAGTGATCGCTCCTTCAGTTGTCCCGATGCGCTGGAGAGGGATTGTATTTGCAAGTCAAATCGGGGGCAGTAGTCCAGCAGGCAGTCAAAGCTTTCTGGTCAGTGGTCTTCTTTCAGCCGCAGGTATCACATGCGGACCTGTAATACATTCCAATGAGCGACGAACATGCATCGAAAAAAAAAAAAAAACTCCTCTAGTCGACATAAGAGAAACGCTTGACGTTGGAGCACTGCATGCGAACGTCGGAGTTGCAGCAGCGAAAGGAAACGCATTTGACCCTAAATAGAATGTTAAAGATTTTGAATAATTGATCTCAGTTAATTAACTAATTGAACGGAATATAAATGAAATTATTGAGGGGCGCCACATGACAGCAAGCCATATGTCGTTGGTTTAACCCAGCTACGGTTAACCATTTTATTTAAATCCTTGGTTCAAGATACGTGAAACACCATATATATATATATATATATATATATGGGACAAATATACATCATCTCGTGAATCTAGCTGACATAACATTAGAAAAAGTAGACACCTGGACACTTGGACATTTTTTTACGATTTCACTGTTCGAAAACTAAAGCTGCTCTTTTTCGCTCTCAATCCCCGCTTTACGAGCCCACTCATTCTTATAATCTCATGTTAAACAATAATAAAATTGAATTTTCTTCTACGGCAAAATCTCTAGGTGTTATTTTTCATGAATATATGAAATGGGGATCACCATACGGAATTTTTGCAAAACAAACTTTGCAAGGCCTTGGGCGTACTGAGAAAATGTCATCGTGTATTGCCAGTTCCTCGAAAACTTTCATTTAAGGCACTTTTCTAATCTCATCTGCGCTATTGTAACTTAATTTGGGGTAACGGAACAAAGCAATCCACAAATAATCTTCTTATCCTACGAAAAAAGGAATGGCCCTAAGTTCTGTTGCAAACCTACCATTTAATGCATACACTTCCGAACTATTAATTAAATATGATGCAATTAAATTAAACGTGCCATATGAATACAATTTATTACTTCCCTTTAGAACAGATATTGTAAAGAATCGCGGTTATATACACAGTGTAGCTAACTTGCAACTAAATCCTTCTTCACGCTTAAACCGACACTCGGAACAATGGCATGTGCCACGGCCGCGCACAAACTATGGATTTCGAACTTTAAGTTACTGTTTGCCAAAGACATTAAATAATTTCAAACTTCCTTAACAAAATGTTCGCACACTCTCTAGCACTTCTGTTTTAAGCATGCTGCGTAATATATGTTGCTAAATAAGTTCTCTTTTTTTGTAAAATAATTTTATGTGTTTATCATGTATATTCGCATTGGACAACGACGTTGAAATGCATTATATATATATATATATATATATATATATATATATATATATATATATATATATATATATATTGTATCAAAGTCCCTTTTTTTAATGTGGTGTCATTGGTCTGGCTGTTACAAATGACGTATATACAGCACTTCAGTGCGGCGCCGTTGAAGTTCGCGGAATCGTTTGTCCTTCACTCATTCCTGCCTCACCTCGCACTTCCGTCGGTGCATCCGCATACATATCGGCCGTTCTCGGCCATGGCGTCTCATCCGTGATTCGGCGCCTTTGAATCGCCGACGAGGCTCCTCTTCTTTACGCCACATTTGACGACGAGATAAATTCCCGTCGACCTTCGCATGCATGCATGGCGACCAGCTGCGCACAGGTTTGTGGGATATTTTCCCGAGTCCATGTATTGCTGCACCCGCGTGTATAGCTTCCGGCTAAAACGCAAAAGGTGCTGCTTTATACAGCACGTGCTTCCACGATCGACTCCGGCGCGCCGGCAGAGCGCGGAAATAGACATCGGTGCTCCTTCTCGGGAAAAAAAGAGGGGGAAAAAGTGGGAAAAAAAAAGAAGAGGGAGCGTTTCCTGGGCACCCGAGTTACGCATGACATAGTGCCCCGGTATATATATATATGTGCCCGAACACGAGTATGCGTCGTGCTCAGGTCACGCGCGGCGGTGGTGACCCAAAAGACACCGTCCATAAACCGCGAAATCGATCGGACCGCGGTAAGCGCTTTCCGGAGAATACTCTCGCTAAGCCTCGTCCGTGTATAGAGGCGGAACGGCAGGGCGCACGTCATGGAATACTGCAGAGCGCATTCAGGTGGAGCCCCTTCCGATGTATACATGGTAGCGGCGGAGAGCGTTGGAGCAACGCCCGTGTTGCATGTACATACGAGGGTCGGCGCTGTAGTTAACTTCTCCGGCCGTGCCCACTTCAGCTATTTGCCGCTCGACGTCACAAAAACCGCGACGACTCTCACGTCATAGTGACGTGTAGGCAATAGAGATGCATTAACGTACCAAACAAAACTGAATTCCTTTTTCGTTTCTGCATAGACGAAGACTATATACCCATTCCGAAAGCAATTGAAGATGGATGCCGGCTGGTTGTTCTGGTATACTGGCTACTCGGAGCTGCCGGCGGCAATGGATTTCGTGGCGTGTAATCTTTTGCCTGGCAGTACAACGTTCTCGAGCTCTTTCGGCGGTTATACGACATCGCACTCCCAACTCTTCTTCCGTGAGGATCCGTTCTAGACCTACAACTACCTTCGCGCCTTCCTCTCTGGCCGCACTGCCTCCTTGCACATTGATCAGCTCAGCACACCCTCTTATAAACTCGGTGAACTTGGAACCCCGCAAGGCGCGGTCCTCTCCCCCCTTCTATTTAACATTGCTCTCATCCCGTTAGCCCACAAGCTCAATCTCATCCCACACCTAAAACATACTCTGTACGCTGATGATATTACCGCATGGAACACTCATGGCTCAGACGGGAAAATTGAGGAAACTCTACAATTAGCAGTCGACATGATCTCCGCTCACGTATCATCTATCGGACTCGAGTGTTCCCCCTCTAAGTCCGCGCTCCTCCTAATTAGACCAAAATCTGCCGCTAACTCACCCATCCAAATCACTTTACAAGGATCCCCTATCCCCATCACTCCCACCCTGCGCATCCTTGGCCTCTACTTGCAGGATTCCGGACGCAATGACCATACCCTTAAAACACTCAAGGCCTCCACGCAATCAGTGTTGCAGCTTCTACGCCGCGTATCTTCCCTGCACAAGGGTTTAGACGAAGCAGACAACATGAAAGTTGTACATGCTTTTACGCTTAGCCGCATTCTGTACGCCACTGCATATCTCAAGCTGAACTGCACGGAAACCGAGCGCGTGAACGCCATGATCCGCCTTGCAACTAAGGCAGCCCTCAACCTACCTCGCAGTACTAGCACAGCCAAACTCCTTGCACTAGGCATGCATAACACGCTTCCTGAACTAGTTGAGGCGCACCTTCAGACGCAGTATTTAAGACTTGCCGCGAGCGCCACTGGCCGCCATATCCTCGCCTCCCTTCGCATCAACATACCCGCTAGTCAGTCAACCCTTATGGCCATTCCTCGACACATTCATACCCCCCTTGTAGTGAAGCCCCTTCCTTGAAACGTCCATCCCCAGTATCACATCTCTCGCCGCGTAGCTCGCGCAAATGCCCTCCACAAGTATTTCGGACAAGTCGAGAAAGCCATCGGGGTAGACGCCGCATGTACAACGCATGAAGCTGTAGCAGTTGCTTACAACCCAACCTTACCCCGACCCCTAGCTCACCATCTTCCCTCGGGCTCTACACCTGAGGAAGCAGAGGAGACCGCCATCGCCTTAGCCCTTGCCCTTTAGCAATACATCTTTAGCGATTCAAAGACTGCTTTGTCCAACTTTGCCAGAGGCAGAATTCACAACCCTGCCTGGAACTTGTTGAACATCCCCACCCAGAATTTACCACGCAAGGTAGAGCTCCGGTGGGTGCCGGCTCACTCTGGGAACCTCGGAAACGAGGCTGCCGATAAATTGGCCCAAGGTTTAATTTGCCGGGCTTAGGACAGCCTCGATCCGGGTTTCTCGAGGGAGCGGGTGCACAGCTTAGCGGAGCTCACGCAAATACCCCGTTTGGACCGTCGGACTAACCCTCCTCCCCACCCCTCCCTGTCGCACTCCCAACAGATCCTCTGGAGACGCCTCCAGACCCGCTCTCTCCCATCCCCTCAGCTGCTATCCCACTACTGTGGCATCTCCCCTACATGCTCCCTATGCGGAGACCCTCACGCCACTCTCCCACATCCTTTTTGGCTGCCCTGCCGATCCTCCCCCGCAGGGACAGCCCGCCATCTCAAGCTGAGAGGACTGGGAGGTCCTGCTCTCGTCTACGGACTCGACATCACAGCTTACTGCGGTGGCTCCGGCGTCATGAACAAAAGGAGCATGAACGTCTCGACGTAGTGCGGGACCGTGCGGTGGTCCAGGGACCCAGAGGAGTCCAAACTCACTTGCTATGAATAAAGTATTTCTGTCGGTCTGCCTGTATATTATTTATCTCCTAATTTTTTTAGAATGAAATAAAAATATTTAATTCGACAAAAAATTGCAAATACTTTACTGTTGTGGAGACGTGATATCTTCAATTATCGTGAAATAAAATTGGTCACCTCGAACATTTCATTGAGTCACAACAGGCCCCGGAAGCACGTCGCTTTAATAGCCACCACGCGCGATCCTCGGCGCCTTCAATTTATCTCGCATATTTCAGCCATGGACACAACATTCTGAAAATCGAGCTCCGGAAAAAAAAAATAAAGGAAAAAAAGGGGGGCACACTATTCGGTCGTACGTAGCTGGCATAACTTTAAGCGATTACTTAGTTTCCACTCCCCAATTCTCTCCATTCGCAATTCATTTTTCTTGAAAGAAAAGAAAAAGAAACGAAGAGAGAGAGAGAGAGAAAGACCATCGGTGTTGATTTCTCCGACTTGCGGTTCGCGACGCGATACCGAGAAGAACGGAAAGAAAAATAAACACGACCGAAGCGCGTTGGGAGAGATGCGGCAACAAAATGGCTCTCGCTATATAGCGTACAAGTATATGGATGCGATCGCGCGTTCTCACAGCCTCCTGGCGGCTGGCCACGGAGACGAGCTCGCTGTACGCGTAGACCTGCTGGGCCGTGCCAAATGAAGCGCAGCACCTTCGGCGAAAAGGGTCGCGCGCGCGACCACGCGTGCAGGCCCGAAAAGAAAGAGATCGCGTTACCACTCCGGCGGGTCGGTCTCTTTGACGGCGCGCCCGGCGGCCCGCGGAGAAACACGGGGCTTCACGCGCATATAAGGCGCACGGCGGCGAACTGCGGCTTCCACCTCGGCTTCTTCTTCTTCATCTCCTTTACTTTTTTTTTTTTTTGCAGTTCAAGAACGATGCGGTTTTGGACGAGCGCTGTTGTGGGTCGGGCGTTTCGGCTCGCGCCCTCGTCCTATCCGCTCGCGGGCCACGGTTCATTCTTCAAGCGGCGGCCCTCTGGCCTCGACCCTGGCTATAGCTCGCGCGCCTTAGGCCATGCATGCGCTGGGAACAAATTGGCCCCTATCTTTTTCTTTTTTTTTCTTTTCCGGAGAACGATGAGTGAGTGAGGTAAAGACGCTCGCTTGATGAAAAGAGCAAAAAAAAAAGGAAAAACAAAGACAAAGAAAAGAGAACGATCTTCAGCAGTGGCCATTTGTCGTAAACAGGACGAGTAAAAATAAAAAAAAGCAATTAATTTTCTTTTTTTTTCTTTTTTCAAGAAGCACGCGTGTCCGAAACCGTCGACACGTAGTGGCTATGCATGGGCGTGTCGTGTTAGCCGTATGAGAGGAGCATGTCTCCTTTTGTTTTTGTTAGGATTTTCGTGTTCTTTCTACTTTAACTTTGACATGTGTTTCTTTCCTCTTTTCTTTCTTTTTTGCCAGAACGATGTCGCGTGGTTCCTGCGACATATTCACCATATTATTTCCTTACTGTATTTATCTTTCTTTAAATTAATTTTGTAAAATGGGAAAGTGGGCCTCTAAACCGACTTTTCTGTTATCCCAAATACACTGTGCAGGAAATGATAAAGGGAAGCGAACGGCAAATGACAGCGCAGTGCTGCGCACACAAACACAAGCCACGTATGCATCGCGGTTTGATCACGCTCTACTTTGATGCGATGCTGCTTTCGTTTTGTTTATTCACTTTTCTTACACATAGGTTATTCTTTCTTCTTTCTTGCCTACACCACCTTGATTTCCATTGACCTCGGTTGTGCGCGTTATCGCTACCACAAATCGCATCCAGGAATGTCCCTGAATGCGTGAAACAGGCAAGTGTGTGCTTTGGTTGCCTGTTCAAGCAGGCTGCAATCCGCGTCGGGTTCATCGCGCGCACGCACGCGGGAGTATATAGGGACAGGTTTGATAATGCTGAAAAGGAAGTTCGTTGGCGCAAATTAGAGTGCCATGCAAATGGTGACTAGTTGTCAATCGAAACATTAATTACAAATGCTAGGGTCAGGTCCGTGGTCAGGTCGTGCCTGAGCAGGTTGACTTGATTTTCTACACCCGAAAAGCATCTGAACGCTTTTAGGTCGGGCCCGCAGGTTCACTCTATTTCCGACAGAACTGTTTCGCCTCAAGTTCAAGCTCGCGAGGTGTCGACAGCGTGTTCCAACTGGCTTAATTCGCTGGAAAATATAAAAAAACGAGGAGCAATTGAGGTTTTATGGCATCTAAAAAACCCGCGCAATGCCCGCGTACGTTTTTTTTCTTCGGTAGTCTTGTCAACGCGCGAGGTTGTTCGAAATTTCTGAAATGCCTTCAGCGAACTCCCCCTTCCCCTTTTCTCCACCTCTAAATTTTCGAAGCTCTGATGGCAGGACCGCTTATAGCAAATGCCAGCAAGTGCAACAAGGTTTGAATGTGAACCATATATCGTTAAAGTTGGCCGCCCATCCAGGACCGAATCGCCGACTGCGTCTGCGGAAGAACCTGACGTGTCTAAACGATGGCGAATCACGCCGCGCAACACAGCGACGCCGACTGTAGCTGCTGGCGGTGCGATTCGGTGCAGCTGAGCGACGTCGTGCGGATTGAAACAAAGATATTATCCGCCGCGTGAGCGCGTTGTGCGGTAGAACTTGCTCCGTATTCGTCCACGACTCTCAACACTACACGTCCCTCTCCTCTCTCTGTCTCAGCCCCTCCATTTCTTCCCCCTTTTATCAGCCGCGTCTATCTCAGATTACTCTCTACGGGCCGTGAGATAACGTAATTCAAAGAGAACACCGCCTGCGGAGCGAGCTCCCTCAGAAGCCTGTGTGACCCACGGCGTGCAGGGGGAACGAGGGAAGCGAGATGAGGCAGCCATTAGCGTCGTAACACGGACGCGCGAGGTTATGCTGTGGGCGGAGAACGGCCCCGCTCTCATCTCGGGTGCCACGCAAAGGAAGCACAGCACTCTCCTTTGTCTGCTCGCCCGTCCGCTCGGCCTCGTCTTCCACCGCCGCATGCAGACCGTCGTCGCAGGCATCACACCAGCCGCGGCTCGCGTCCGGCGGTTGCCCGCTTATTATCTATTGCCCGATGGCCATGACTACGCCTAATGTGCGTGCGCCGGTCTGGTGTACAAAGACGACGATCCCCCGCAAGGTCCCGCCGGGGTCTGCACTCCGACACAAGAGGCCACCGTTGAACGGGCGCGGGAGGGGGGCATCCACGCACGCCGGTGTGCTTTGCGGCGCGGCTTCCTTTAGAGGCGGCGGCACTGGAAAAGCGAAAAACACCCCGTTTGTAGTGTCCCCGAGGGCACCGGCTGTCTCCGCCGTATATACGATACAGTGGAAGCGTCGGGACGCAGCCATTGGGAACATTTCAAGAGCAATAACTTTTCTGGTTTTTTAATCAAGTCGCAGTATTAGCATTTATTCGTAGATATGCACATATTGTACACGGGTACTCGGGGGGTGTTTTACCGTCGCGTTTTTACAAGAAAACGAAGCAAATATTAATACCACAGTCAAAGGTGGCCGTGCACGTGAACAGATCATAAAATTGTCCTTGGGAGGCGAGCACTTCGTGCTTTCACTGAGCTTAGAGGAATAAGCGAACAAACCAGCAAGAAAGAAAGCAGGTACTTACCTTATGAAATTATCCCGTATACCCGTCGCATGCGTCTTACTTTCAAATATTCGTGAAAAATGAAATGTTATAAACGGTAGATGCCAGAAAACTCAAGCCACTGTTAGCGCTAACGGCGTGCTAAGTTTTTTCGTTAACTGCCAGAAACTCGTGTAACCGGATGTTTATCTAACGGTTAACCTGTGCGTCTCACCCATCTCTCTCTCCCTCTCTCTCTCTAGCTCTCCCTGCTATCTATTTCAAGGTAGCATAAGCAGCATTAAAAACAAGACATTGTTATTATGTTCGTATTCTTTATTATGAACACATCCTGCATTATTATTACTATTTTTCTTTTTTGTGATGCCTATCGATTCATACACAACTAGCCGATGTGGAGAGTCGAGTGAAGGAACGCTCTAGAAGATACTGGCATCTGAATCCGTCACGGCAGATCCGCGCATTGCACCAAAACCCCGGGGCTTGCGTCTAAACAATATGAAACTGAGAGACGAAATCAGTAACCAGTGTCTCCCTCCATGATTCTTCCATCCAGCTGCTGCGTACGAGAGGATCAGTGGGAGACGATGGGCGAGGACGAACCCAATTCTCCCGGTCCTGCTTCTTGATTGGCTAAGGGAGGAGATAGGGGGTTAACCGAGGGTCCCGATTTTTATTAGTCATATCACAAGAAGCTAACAAACACTGACACCAAGGACAACATAGGGGAAATTACTTGTGCTTAATAAATGAAATAAAGAATCGATAAATTAATTGAAATAAAAGTGGATGAAAAAGCAACTTCCCGCAGGTGGGGAACGATCCCACAACCTTCTCATGGGCTTCTTGTGACTTGGTTGGCTAAGGTATCTTAATATTGGCGGTAAAGCAACTCGCTTCCACACTCCGCAACCACTATGCCACGAACATGGCCCACCCGTAGCGATTCTCACGGTCATTTCCCTCACCATCACGTGACCTAAAGTACGCGCGGCCGTCTGTTTTCACTTGCATGCTACAGCGCCTGGATGACTAATGCCCTCTCGAAAATAAAACAAATTGATAGAGAGAATAGGGAGGGGGGACGCCGACTCTGGACTACACGTAATACTTAATGTTTCTGTTAACCTTCTAAGAAGTCTGTGAGTGCACCAACGCCCCACCGAAGGGAAAATACGTTATGTACATGCAAGGCGATAGATGCATGAACGCATACTGGTCACGGGCGAGAAGGGCCTTGAGGCACTCCAGTTTCAGCTGCCAGTTAGCTGGTCACTGAAGCGAATGCATGACTAATTCTTTCAGCGGAAGATTCTTTGCAGAAGAGAGAGAGGAGAGAAACCGAAGTAGTGGAAAACAACCTTTCCGAGAAGGAGACGCGACACGGCAGGCCGACAAAGTTCTCGTCCTGGCTTTGATCGTGTCGGCATATTTTTTTTCTTTTGAAAGACCGAAGATTGCACGATGACTTCCGACGGGACTATCTCAGTGTTCGCGGTCGGGCAACAGGCCAGCAACACATTTGAGAGAGCTCCCGCTCGATGTCTAACTGTCATATTTCTGTTTGTGGACAACCCAGGAGGTTTTGCCGAGGTATTTCGGTTCGGTATCGGTGCTTAGCGTCGTTAACTCCTCCTGCAGAACACGTTACAAGTAAATTTGGTGTTAATAAAGGTACAGCTTTCAGTTGGTAGAAGCCTTAATTGCGAAACTATGCGTTCGTAATCCGGAACGCAAGGAACAGATTCTGATCGCGGGGTGGAATTATTAAGCAAGTCATCCGTCCGTTATCCGGTTTAAACGCTTGACAGATGCCTCTGCGTATCGTTGCCTGTTAGAAAGTGGCATAAAAGCTCTTTCAGGATGTTTAAGTAAAACAGCGCAAATGATAAGACAAGCGATTGACAAACACGCAGAAGACGGGACAAGCGATTGGCATCGCTATCGGCGTGAAGCTAAATTTTATAGCCATTATTTCGGCTTCGTGCTGGTAGAGGGCACCGAAGTGCGATAAAGCTATAGCTTTGTCGCACTTTGTCGTTTATTCGGGCCAGGCCCGAATAAACGGCACATGTTTCACATAAATCTAGTTATTTGGTCACGGCACTATAAACCTAAATGTTTCACTGTTTGTTAGGGCACTAAAAGTTAATTTTGTTCATTTTCATATGGCTGTCACAGGCTTTTGTTGACGCTTGTCTCCCGGAACAGTAAAATATCGGAAGCAGTGAATGGTTGTGACCTAAAATGAAGCAGGGTCTCTCCAATGGTACACTTCAGAACGCATGCATACCGTATCGAAGTACGCTATTGCGTCCCTTGAACTTTGCTGTTAATGGGTCTTGCAGCCAATACAAATGCTAAAATTGAAGAGCGTTATGCAGAATGCCCGCGCTATACGCATCGTAATTTAACGTAATTTGATCATGAGCTCGTTTGCGCGGCGGATGCTTCTTGAAATAGAATCCCTAGCTGTTTGAGAAAACGAGCACCGAAGTACCAGGAATGGCCTCTCCCCCTTTCCCCTTCCCTACAGGCGCTTTCTCCTTTCAGCTTGTTCATTAACTTCCTCTCTGTACCGAACCAATTTTCAGAAACGGCAGTCGTGAAGTCATTCGTTTTACGGGCGACCGTCATGGTCGCACTCGCTGGTTTCCATTAGGGCGAGTGACAGCAAATTTGCTGGAAGGCCTTAGGCTGCACAACCTGATACATGTACATGCGATCTCGGCTAACGAGGCGTGCAAATCACGGTCGGAGATTACACGCTTCCACTACGAGCGTGTAATTCAAGCGCGCTTCTCTCCTGTTCGCTGTAGTGCCGTATACTTCCATGAACTCTGCTAATATGTGCGCTTAAAAAAAAAAAATTACAGACACTTTGGCATACGTCAAAGAGGGTGAAGGCGAAAGCCTGCACGCTCAAGAGAAACTCATTAAATTACTTGACGTTCTCATTGGCATACGTCGTTATTTCTTATTGTTTTATCCCACCAAAGGTGGTGGGTTCGAGTGTAACGAAGTTGTTCCTGAAATAAATGAGGGAGAAAAGCGGCAATTTCTTTTTAATTTTGGCACAGACGGTTTTTTTCTCGTGCATGCGCTTTAAAGCTCTCGCGTTAAAACATATAGGTGCCTTGGTCACGGCCGTAGGTTTATTTTGACGAGGCTTCACGCCGCACCCACGCGTGAAATAGCGTACTCAACACTGCCTCGGTAGGGGCGGTGGTGGTTGCTCTCGTTATTTCATAGTTTATGCGATCGATGGCTGGACTAGCGGCAAATACAATGCCGCGATAGATTTTGCGAGTCGCGACGTGAAAATTTTATATTTAAAGGACGAAAAATTCCTTTCTCGATTTCACGAACTTCCCGATTTAACGAAATAATTTGAGCGTGGCCATCAATTTTTTTCAAATCAAGTTTCAACTGTATTTCGCAGCTCTGGGCTATACAGTGTACATTGCAATCATGTATATATATATATATATATATATATATATATATATATATATATTATTTTGCCCGTACACCCGGAATTTCGTATTGCGACAGTGATTATATGAACACTCCAAGTGGTGCCATCGACGTTTCATCTCAGTTACGTTGAACGCATTCGAACAAGGCAGCAGCGCACGCGCTCAGTTTAATCAGCATGCACGCGTTACAAAGAAAGAAGGTCGAGCGCCACGCTGACGCTAACTAGGCACTCGGCCAAACTAGGCACTCGGCATCGAACATGCTCGCTTCTCGCGATGTCACCGGCTCCACCTGGTCTGGCGACCACTGCTCCTCACCTCAGCTTCGCGAGGAGGCTCAGGAATCGCCAGACCATGCGGCACCGGCGTTGAAAGCGAGAACTATGTGCTCGCATTGCGCACATTGCTCGGCGCTCGCCTGAAAGCCTTCCCACGTTTTCCTTCCAAGCTCCCTCCGTCGTGTCGCGGAGGCACTAAATGTGGACACGCGCTCGTAGGAGCAGGAGCAAGCCGAGAAGCACTGGCCGCGAGTGGCCATACGGCTTGACTGAGCGTCGTCGCCGCTGCGAGAGGCAGAACGAACGTCATTAGACCTCTCGTGGTTTGCAAGTAGCGTGACGTCACTGCGAGTGGCCCTCCCGCCTACCGCATCTCCGAAGTGGGCGCTGGTTGGCAGAAAACGTTCATGCGAGCTGTTCTCTCACGCCTCAGAGCGCTTCTTGTATATCAGCTGCCGCGATCGTGATTCCTGCACATTGCTGTTTTTTGAAGTGACAGCATCTACAAACTGTGCTTAGAAAGTATAGTTGTCCCGGTTATACCGGCACAACAACGTAGCGCTTTTGCCGACTGCATCGTTCCATTAAGTCAGCACGTAGTGATTTCGCAAGAGTGTGCCTCTTCCGTACATCAAACACTCACAAACATTTATTACCCTTCGAAAGCGAACATTTTATCGCAGAAGATGCATATTTTCACGGTGCCGAAACGAAACTTCGCTTAAATGACTGCTCTTCGGACAAAGATTTCTATTGCATTATCCTGAAGGTATTCATATGCACCCCATTTACACTGTATAGGTTTAAACGATATGCAAGATGAACTTCGCCTGCAACTATCAGCCATACCCATCACGGAGGCTCAGCGGAGCCGTACGAAGTAATGCCGCCTAAATTCAGATGAGCGAGGAATGAAGAAACACTTGTTAATGCGCTTTAGGAGCACGGGAAAATACCCCAAGCGGTCAAAATTACACGGGAGCCTTTCCTTACAGTGTCCGCCATAAGCTTCTCTACAGCTTAGGTGTGTTAGAAATAATAATTTAATTTTAATTATTAGTCATGGTCATGTGAATGTACAAAGCAAGAACGTACATAAATACATAATCCGTTGCGAGGAACCTTCGCTGTGTCTGCTTCCTCGAGCCCTCTGCTGCTCTCAAATTTACGAGACACGCACACACACAAAAAGAAAAGGCAAGAACAGAAAGTTCAGCTTTATTATGACCCGTGAGATCTGCGAGTTAAAACGCGTTAATTTTAGTGGTTTTGCGTTTGGACATTCCCCGTGGTTAAACGTGTGCACACAGCTTCGGCAGTGGTCACACGTGCTATAGGAGCTCATTCATTTGTCATGCTTTTCATTCGAAAGATTATGCTGAAGTGAAGGCTTTTGTTGAGAAAGCATTAAATGGCCCTTGAGGTGGAAAATCCGGCGTTGCCGGTGTGACCACACGATGTTCCAGAAAGGCCGCGAACAGTCTCACAGCCTTTACTGGGAGCCGAATTCAGGTATATTTAATTAGGGCACTAGAAAGATGCCTCGACCTTCGTTGGGTACACCCCCCCCCCCAACACCACACGCTGATAATATGGCCCGTTTCCTTAAGCAAACATGAGCCGATATCTTTGCTGTTTCTCGCCGCACACTTTACCACAAGGAACATAGCACACTTCCAGGGAAAATCCGATATTCTTCATCGCACAATCCATCAAAGGCCACCACCACGTGGTTCATGTTCGCAAGTAAAAAAAAAAGGCCAGCGTTGTCAGATTTTCATCGCGCAATTTACCACACGCCATGTTCTCTGACACACAGTAGCGCTAAAGTGGCTGGCAATAAACTTTAGGAGATTCACCTAAAAAAGAAAGGGGAAAAAAAAGAAAGATGGCGCCCACATACACCAAGCACTGTGCGACTGCACCACGTAGAAAGCCGGCGGCGGATGTGTTTTGCCACCCAGGGTCGCAGCACGTGCGCCGGGGACGTCACGCTGTGATGTCGACGATGCGTTGTGACGTACAACAGGATCTAGGTCTATTCGTTCGCTGCTGCTTCCGCGCTTTGTCACTCCAGCGTTTTTACAGCGGGTGTGCGCGGTCATCGAGTGAAATATGTTCATGTTTGCTTGTGCGCGCGTGGCACCATGCTTGTTAATTTAGCTTGTAAGCAAATGTTTACAAGATTATGCGGCCTATAAAGCTACTATCCTTACTTCGTATAGCTGTCGTACTAATTTGCTATCGGAATCGCCGTTCGCCGTGCTGGTGAAATTGCGACTTTTTATTCTGTTTGGTGTTGCGACATGCGAAAGAATGAAAAGTGTAAATTGCACCTCCCATATATAGTACCAGTACATATAGAGAACCTAGGGCGTTTCGAAATCGTGTCAGAGCTAGAGACACAGAGCTCCGAGGGGAAAAAAAAAGGTATACAAGGAGATGCACGAGTATACATGCAGGAGGACAACAAAAATACGGGAAAGTCTTTTCACCGGAAAACGCGAAAGACAGAGAGCCAACTGTGCCACATTGTCTCGGCGGCGACACCGCGGGTGATTAAGGGGCATCCCTTGTGGGGGCGCACGAAACAAGGGACTCTGTTCAGAATGCATTCGGAAGGGAATCTGTCGCGCAGTAACGAGGAGCAGCGTTGCGAAAATGAATGAGAAAGACTGCGGGATAATGGAGAAAACAGCCAGAGAGAGAGAGAGAGAGAGAGAGAGAAGACCAAGAGACAATTAGAGAGAGCGTCCGCCCGCGTGAAAGAAACCATTCATGATGGTCCTCTCCTTTACCCCGCGGTGGCTGCAGCTCCTGGTGTTCCTTTTTTTTCGGCGAATCTTTTCCGGCGCCTTCCAACTGCCGCTATACATCTTCCGCGCTGCGCTCCCCTTCTTCAGCGCCAGAGTCACGCGCGGTCGGGCAATCAAGCATCAAGCGTCAATTGCGATTTCTTTCTTTCTTTCCTTCTTTCTTTCTTTCTTTCTTTCTTTTGAAACTTAAACGCCCTACTTCATTCCTCCTTTCCCTGCCCACTGCCCCCTCTAACACGCGCGTGCGTCGCCTATATGCGACGACCTGAGAGGCGAAAACCTGTGACTGGAATTGAGGCACACCGAAGTTCCCGCGCGGAAGTGCTCACTGCAAGTCTCACAGAACCTGGGTGCCGACTCACCAACGGCTTGAATCAAATGCTAAAAAAAAAAACAGAAAAAGTAAGCGTACGCTCTACAGCGCGTTGATCTGATTCATGCATCATAACGAACTAGAAATTGTTGCGATGATCAACGATAGAAGTCGTTTATGCCGTCACGAATCATGTAGCGCACGCGCATTTCTTTGACCTACAAGTGAGTTTAGAGTGCGTTTAAAGGTCGTATTATGTGTTATGTGACAGACAGATCTAATGAACACATGTAGTACGCTAGTTGTCGGCCGCCTTCAAAAGGCTAACAAAACAATTCTTGCCTCTACCATTGCACTCTCTTCGCACGGTCCGTCCCGCGAAAGAACCGATCTGCGTGCCAGCGCCAGCAGTACGTGCGGTGTGCGAGAGACGACACCTTGCCGGGCGATGTTCAGAGCCGTGCACTCGAAAATTCTCTTGGGCTGGAAGACGCTAGAAATGGTAATGCGACTAAACTAATCTGAGCCAGTATTGATTAATTAATCGTGAAAAACTGTACGAGAGACCTCGAGTTAACAAAACTCAATGGAAACGCGAGTTGTGCCTTCGCTGTCAACTTGTAACGCGGGCCCTCTGTAACCTGTTACGTGAGTGCGACAGGGCAATCAAGCTGCCCTTGTGAAATCGTGATATACGCTCACTTTGAAACTAAGCAAGTGTGCTGAGGTACGAAGCGGATCGCGCTTGAAGCTGTAACTTTAGCCAGTTAACGAACAAACCAAGAAGGATTATGCAGAATGAGCAACAAATCCACCCATGCGCAATTACGCTATAAAATTTGAAAAAGAAAGAAAAGGGAAACGCATGCTAAGTAAATTTTTGTTCGAAGTGCTTTTCGCGTAACGTCACTGATTATTTATCGTATCGAGCGTTAATGATTGCAGTGCGATTAAAGCTTCAGTCGTATATTTGTGAGTCAGGTGAATGAGATTATATAGCAGCGCACGTACGAGCTCGCACAGCGCATGAAACGTCAGAAACAAGCACACGAATCTGAGCAGCAGCAGGCTCGAAGTTCTCCGTTGCAGCTCGAAAGCACTTTCACTCTTGATGGCAGCCATTCCGTACGGGCTCAAGACAATCGACCTCGCGAAGCCAAATGGCGCGAGCCGCAATGATGAGGCTATAAGGCTCTACTAGAGCCTTTGCCTGAAAGTGAGCGTTCTCGCGACCTTTACTCGAGTTCTGCATTACTTCCACAATATGTTTTTTTCGTCGAGGGGATGGGGCCATCTTACATAGTGAGAAACTTCACGGGGGGGGGGGGGGGGGGGGAGAGAAATGGGTGAATGAAATGCCGCAGCGAACGTTGAAACATGGCCCGTGCGCGGCTATCCTGCGCTTTAAATCTTGTTCGAGCGCACTTACGCGCCTCGCGAAAAGGGCGAGAAAAAAAAAAAACGCCCATAGCGTCGGAACCGCTCGTGGGGTCCAGTTCGTTTCTTTTTCTGTTTCTTTTTCGGTGTCGCAGTGGGTAACTGCAGACTCTCGCTACAAACATTTATCTCCTTTGAGCACTTCTACCTCAGCGATGCGTAGAGTACCGTTGCACAAGCACTTAAGTAAAGAGATACATAGAAAGCAAAAGCTTCGTCGCTGGCAAGTGCACGGAAGCCGCCGCGGTAGGCTACGCAGCGAGAGCATCGTGCCGTACGCTCGCCTTTTGTTGTCCGCGCGGTGAGCTACAGCGTCCCATTCTCTCCCTCTCCATCACCGTGTCGCTCGCTCTTTTTCCGCTGGCAGCTACCGACGGAAGAAAGCGTGCGTGTTTCCCGGAATGGGACCCGGGGTGGAGAACTAGGAGCGAGCACCGCACTGGGGTTCCTTCCTGCCACCGCTGTTAACCGCACATCGAGCAGTCCCAGCCCGGACGCAGGAAGCACCGCCTGAATGGCTGGGGAGGCGCAGCTAGAGGTGCCCATGCACACGTGTGTGTGTGTGTGTGTGTGTGTGTGTGTGTGTGTGTGTGTGTGTGTGTGTGTGTGTGTGTGTGTGTGTGTGTGTGTGTGTGTGTGTGTGTGTGTGTGTGTGTGTGTGTGTGTGTGTGTCTTCTTCATCTACGTGGGCACGTACCTATATGCGCTAGCTTAAGGCCTTCGCTTGGCGTCGCTTGCTTCCTCTTGTTTCCGGGTTAATTCCGTGGAAGTTGTTCCTTCCGCCTTGACGACTACGTCCCAAGTTTGATGGGCTATATGGGGAGGGTATAGTAGTGGGGGCTTCGCCTGCGTACGCTTCGCGCGCTCCGCGCTCTGTGCCTCTTCGCCCTCCTCTCCACTTGCGCTCGCTTCTTGCAATCGAGAAACGGCAACGCCGAGGTCCGGAAGCTCGCTTTTTAGGAGGCGCGGTCGCGCCTGGCCGGCGAAGCCCCCGAACGGAGCCCCGTTGTGTCGTGCTTTCTTTGTTTGAGAGTCCCACTGTGCACCGGAGTCCTTCTCGCTTCTTGCAATCGAGAAACGGCAACGCCGAGGTCCGGAAGCTCGCTTTTTAGGAGGCGCGGTCGCGCCTGGCCGGCGAAGCCCCCGAACGGAGCCCCGTTGTGTCGTGCTTTCTTTGTTTGAGAGTCCCACTGTGCACCGGAGTCCTTCTATGCCCTTGTACTCCCCACTTTTCTTTTTTCTCGCTCTTTTTTTTTTCTTTTCTTTTTAGTCGCTTGCGTGTCGTGACTGATGAACTCGCTGAATACTGCTCCATTCGAGTCGCAGCTGCTGCAGCACCATCAGGTTGTGCACGACGGAGCGCTCGAGTTTTTTATGCGGGTTTCTCAACGTAGCATGGAGGATACACACAGTTAGGCGACGTCGTCCAAATTCGCAGTGTGGCATCCGTAGAGTAACTAGCACAATGAATAAGAGAAAAGCGACTAAGCCGGAACTCGGCGCCGCTAAGTATGCGATAGTTGAGATTGTGATGATTGTGACGCGTTTATACCTCATATATCTTACGAACTAGCAATTTTGTGTACATTGCGACGCGCTCGCGTACCCTCGACAACCCTCGAGTTTTCTGTTAGGTACCTCCACAGTGGGCGAAGTGCGCCTCCAACGCTATAGTTGAATGCGTGACCGCGGTGGTGCTATCGAACCGTTGTCTTCAAGAACAGCAGCCCAGTGTTCTTACCATTGGTTCACGAACGAACGCGCGGTTCCCTCGTGCCGTGCAGTCGCTCTTTGAAACGACTGGCGCATAGGTCACGTGATGCTTCGTGAATTCTTCCCTAGTGACAGGTAGGGCTCTGAGACATGTGTCTTGGCGTGTTCGGGTGGTCGTTTCAGAGTGCTCTGGGAGCGCTACCAAGGTCATGTAAAAGAGAAAGTAAGCACTGAGGCTTCACAGATCATAGGGACGCAGGATCTTCACTTTCTTGCCCGGTCATGCTCGTGATACAGCCCCAAAGCTGTCTTTCAACGTCTTTCTACAGCCCGACCAGAGCACGCTCCCAAGCGAATCCTCGAATATGCTATTCGACTGCACTGCCTTCGGGATCGGTCCAGGCATTTAGGCCGGGCGATGATACATCAAAAGTGGATGGAGTCCGCCTACGATGCTCTCTCATTAAAAAAAGTTCAGCGTCACTCAGAACGCGAAGCTGTGCCTATCAGAATAGCTGGCGCTACTTGCACCGAGTCTTGCTTTGTTTCGTGCAGCATCGGTTGGAGCTTCATTCAGTGATGACTCCAGTCCGAGCCGCCTCCATTTGGGGAGGTGGCGTTCCCCGATGGTGAAATGGAGAGACATGACTCTTTCTTTCTCCTAGTTCCTATCAGTGCCTTTCGTTTATTACCGCTGGCTTTGCTTAAGTCCTTCCACTTCGGTGGTGGTCTGTGGATAGACATGTAGCCGTAGATAAATTGTAGATGTGCGACCGGGATCTTAGAACACAGAGAAGTAGTAGTACCGCTGTATTACTCTTACCAAGGCGACAGTATGTTTCTTTGCCGCTAGCTGACTTCGATTCCAATAAATAAGTAACCAAAATTAAAGGTCTGATGTCTGTGTTTTTTTTTTTTTGAAGTAGTAAACGTAATTAGAAGGGTAAGAGACATTATGACAACTGCCTACTGAAGGGCCGTAACTGTCTGCGTCGGAGCGGATATGAAACTGTCTGCCGCCTGCGTCGGAGCGGGCAATAAATCAGACAAGAGACCGAGAAACCTCGAAAAGTAATAAGAGGAAAGACAGAAGAGAGGAAAAGGCCAATAAAGTCCGCTAGAGGCGCTGTAGAAACCCGAAACAAGCTAGCGCTCGATGTTAAACTGCAAGAACGACGTAGTATAATTGAACATTTAAATACGGCAGAAAATAATATCGCAGATATTTTGCTAAACGGCAGGTACTTCAGACTTGTCAGCTTGGGTAATTAAGTCCATTGTGCCATTAATACGGTTATCTCATAACATAAATTCAACACGGCTTCAAAGTCAGATATGTTGCGCGGCGGAGCTATACAGGGCTGAAAGAATACAGGTACGTCGACTAGGGCTTTATGCATATCGTCTGAGCCATTGGTATGTCATCGTCCTCGGAGCGTATAATCACCATGACCGAACCATGGGTCATTTGACAAAGCAGCATCGCGTATGCTTGCAGAAGTTAGCAGCAATATCTTCACGCCAACACTTGTATACTCAGAAGGGTTCAGCCGTCTTGTACAATCGCATTCGCCACAAGTGTTCCACCATTAGCTTGGCTTAACGAACAGCAACGAAGTCTTCAATTCCCAGCTGCGTTAAGTCGCAGTCGAGGACTCCGAACTCGTAAAGCTTCTTTAGGTGTTATATTGTCATCTCATTATATTGTTACTGCCAAGTGTGTCGATTAACAACCTAACTCTTGATTGGGCGAAAGTGTGCCCAGAAAAGCAAGCAACACTCTAACCACAACGATAGCGGCGAGCACTGTCGGATACACAAATTTCGGATACATGCATATGCTTCTTGCGCCGAACGATAACATTGTAACAATGGTAAGCCAATAAAAAAAAAAAGCAGTCACGGGTAAAAAAAGCTAAGCCATGTACGCACGCTTGTCAATATACCCCCCCCCCCTCCCCTATTGTTAATTTCACGTCGGGTAGCGAAAGCTGCGGGTGACGTCAGAAAAGCAGAACAGAGAATCAAAAGAAGCTCTCATCCCATTGTCCGCCGCTAATCGCTCTCTTCTGGACGCCGACTGAACAGACGCTTCACGGAAGGATCAGTGGCGCACAACGAGTGAGAAGACCTATACCTTCCCGGTTACACCCAGCCAGCTCTCATTGCTGATCGGCTAACACGAGCACTGATCTTCTTTGCACTGAACGTAATTACTGAGACCGAGTGCATGTTATATGATCATGGAACGCATCGAGGGCGACATCAAGTATTTCTTTCATCTGCCAAAGCTCTGTGGCAGTAGTCTCATAGACGTCACCCGTGGAGCTCTTCTGTCTGGACCGCATGGCTTTCCAGAGGATCACCTTCCGTTGCTAAGCCTTTTATGTACTTTTATATACTATGCACCGAGCCTTTTATATATCTATGCAGTATAGACAAGCATCCGCGACCTCTCCACCGAGCTCGGAGCACGCAACAGCGTGGACCGTGGAAGACGATTGGCAATACAGTCGAGCACCTCTACAACGAAATGACCTGTATAACGAAGGAATAATTATGCCCCGTTCTTATTGTGAACTGTGCGGTGCGTGACATTTATAACGAGGACACTTGCATAACGAATGATTTCGGGGGCCCCGAGCCCTTCGATAGTTGTAAAGGCGTTCGACTGTACATACATCTAAGCGAGTGTGAAAATCACACCACTCTTTCGACGAGACAGTATATACTATTTCTACGACACGCACCGGTGATATCTTGTTCTCAGGACCATCGCCGGTTCTTTTTCGCGAAAGCGACTTTAACCACGTTAGCACGCCCCCCTGTACAGTAGATATGGTTATACGCACCTCCGTGGCATAGTAAATAAAGCGAAGACCTAACGTGGCCCCAGCGCTATCGCTTCGACAAGCTCCCCCCTCCCCCCTCCGCACGTGGTCGCGCATAAAACCAACAAACCGGGAGGCAACGCATAAAAGATCGGCACGCCCTCGCCATCGTTCTTCTGTGTTTTTTTTTTTTTTCCCCCGCTCCTCTCTATTATATAGCCCAGATTCCGAACACGTGTCTCTGTGTTTGGACAGCGGATCGCGTCCCGCGCGCCACCGCCGAGACCGTTCGTGTCAATCGTCCTCGGCGGCACGCGCATGCGCGGGGATCTTATTTTGGGACCGACGGCCGCTGCGGGCGGCGTTGGCGCGTCGCTCTTTAGTGTGTACGCTTCGCGCTGCTCGCGTCGGTGGTTGACGCTCGCGCGCGTTTGTTAGCGCCGAGCCCTCCCGCGGTGCGAGTTGAGCCGGCGGCGCTCCTTTGTGACCGCCCTTTGCGGCCGCGCGCCCCTGTTGTGCTTCGCTCGCGAGCCTTATAAACGGAGTTGTCGTGTATCGGTAAACACGAGAAGGGAGGCACGAGCTCGCGAAGATCTCTCGCTCCCGATCGCCCGGTGTTTTTTAAGCACGGCGAAGAACTCCGAGGAAGCGCGTGATTGACATTGAACACTCTAGGTGTGCGGGGCCGGCTCTATTTCGAAAGCCCTTCGAGTGCGTTTGCAAGCGCGAGTCTGAGGCAGCCTGTTCCTGTTTGGAACGGCGATCGGGCACGGTGTAATACAAGGACTCCCTTTTGGGTGCGCACTGTTTCGCCCCTGCCATTCATTGTTTGTACTAGTATAGAAACGTACGCGGCGCGATGTCGTATAGCCACTGCTGAGGTAAAAATAATGTCATTGGGTCGTAATTTAAATAGAATTGCTCTGTTATCCCCAGCACTGCTAATAAGCGACTAAGCTAAGTTACGGCTCCATGAAAGCTATTATTTCAACATTGTTCGTGCGGTAACTTTTGATGTACACGTCTGTTGAAAATAATACGTTTACCGGCGTGGTTGCTTAGCGGTTACGATGTTGCGCTACTAATCACGAGGTCACGGGATCGAATGCCGGCCGCGGCGGCCGCATCTCTATGGGGCCAGAATGCAAAAACGCCCCTAGCATTGGGGATCGTTAAAGAACCCCAGGGGACGTATTCTGAAACGAGCCACTTCGGCGATACTGTCGTTTCGGTGATAGTCGCGTTGAATCAGCCTATTTTTATGTCAACTTGGCCGCTATATAAGTAAAACTATTCCAAACTTTTCTATTCCAATTCTGCTATCAGCCCTCCACGATTGGTCAAAACTTTTTTCGACCACCCCCATTTCACCTGTCTGTCACGCGACGTCACGAAAACCGCGATACTTCTCCATCTGATATGACGTGTACACACTGATTATGCATGATTTGACAGAAAAAAGAAAAACAGTTATTTCCGATTCGACCCCTTTTCGACATTAGCCCTCGGCTATTGGTAAAAAGTTTTCGGGCTGCACCCACTTCACCTGCCTGTGACGCGACGTCACAAAACCGCAAGAAGTCTCCGCGTCAAAGTGACGTGTACGTGATAAAGATGCATTAATATGCCGAACAAAACTGAATTTTCTTCGGAATGGCCGCAGGCTGCCCCGTTCCGAAAGGAATAAAAGATGGCTGCCGCCAATCGCTGAGAGGCTGGCTACTCGCACCTGCCGGGGAGCATGGGTGTATGTGCGTATAATAAAGCTTCTTGCGTGGCCGTGTAACGTTTTCGAGCACTTTCGGCACGTTTACGACCTCATTCTGCCAACTCTTCTTTGCTGAGGGTCAGTTTTATCGTCATTCTTAAGCTTCCGTTGCATACCGCCGCGATTTTCAACCAGCAACCACAAGCTAAGTAAGGCAAAGCCGACCAATCGCAGACGCCGGCCCCACCCTCTTCATCCGGTTATCGATTTTCAGTGCACTGGCTCGGCCCCAGCGAATGCCTCTCCACTTGAGCATTCTCCTCGCCTCTTGTCAGCCAATTAGATACGACAGGCCGCTCAGTGTAGGCAATGTTATTCGTTTTTCAAGCAAACAAAAGTGACCTCCTATGAACGAGGAGAGCGTTTGATTGGTCTGTTCAGACAACCCTGCGGCTGACCTCCCGGTGCTTGCGTCGGTGGTTACGCAAATTTGACGCCAGGAAATTGGAATAGAAACATATTGGAATAGTTTTACGTTATAGGGCCCCTGCTGTCTTGCGCTAGCTGATTCCAACTTTCACCTGCAAATTTCATAATTTCATCACCCCAACTAGTTTCCTGCCATCCTCGGCTGTGCTTCCCTTCCTTTGGCCACCATAATGTAACTCTAATGGTCCACCGGTTATCCAACCTACGCATTACAAGGCCTGCACAGCTCCATTTTTCTTTTCACTTAATGTCAACTAGAACGGCTATCCGCGTTTGCTCTCTGATACACACCGCTCTCTTCCTGCCTCTTAACGTTATACGCCTAACATTTTTCGTTCCATCTTTTCTTTTTTGCGGAGTCCTTAATTTGTTCTCGAGCTTCTTGGTTAACCTCCAAGTTTCTGCCCCATATATTAGCACCGGTAGAATGCAATGATTGCGCACGTGTCTTTTGAACGACAATGGTAAGTTCCCAGTCAGTATTTAGTAATGCCTGCCGTATGCACTCCAACCCAATTTTATTCTGCTGTAAGTTTCCTTCTCATGATCAGGGTCCCCTGCGAGTAATTGACCTAAATAGACATACTCCAGAGGTTGGCTGTAGATTATGAATTCTTCTTCGCTTGCCAGGTAATCTTAATCTTCTACCCAACTTTTACACTTTCTCGGTTAATGCCCTCAATCATTTGTTGCATTTCGTCGACACTGTTGCTGAAAACGACAACGTCATCCGCAGACCGAAGGCTGCTGAAATATGCGCCGTTGAGCCTCACTTCTAAGATTTCCCAGTCTATTATGTTAAATACTTTTTGTAAGCATGCAGTGAATAGTTGGAAAGATTGTGTCTCCTTACTTGACCCCTTTCTTGATAGGTAATTTTCTACTTTTCTTTGCGGAGAACCAAGGTAGCTGTGGAATCTTTGTATACATATTTCCGAAGATATTCACGTATGCCTCCTGTACTCTTTGATTACGCAATGGCTCCATGGCTGATGGCATCTCTGCTGAATCAAATGCTGTATAGCTTATGCAACATTAAGCTCGCGAACCGAATATAAAACATATACAGCGTCATCCGCGTATCGTCTCAAAAGACGAATGTTAATTGATTAGGTAATAAAGTATCGCTTATATTTCGCTCACGCTTAACAACGTTGACTAGATTTAAATTATGTTAGGCCAGATTAATAGGGGTACCATTCCGGTTAATAGGTGCACCATTCCAATTCACGTCCAGGGAACGGCGAGAGCCTCTGTTCGCGCGCCACCGGTCTCTATTTGATAAGCGACTGGTGATCCAGCGTTGCCTCGGTCATGCGCATACCCTAAAGGCACCACAATAAAAGAGAGCATTGACACGTAACAGATGTACTTCAAAAGACCATAATGAGCTATACTTCCCCTCCGCGAGCGTTGAAAGCGATTTATGGGCTAACTTCTCGCAGAGATTTCATAGTTAAAAAAGAAAGAAACAAGAGATCCGAGGATACCTTAGCACTTATGAGTTGCGAATGCGATAGCATTGGTGTCTCATTGAAATCAATTAGACGTAAATTTCAGATATCAATTACATGTTAGTTTCAACACCTGGCGCGCTATCGCGGGGCACGCGTACCTTTTCGCCCGCGCTATTCCGGCGTTGAGGCGAGCTCGTGCAGGGGCGTCGCAGCCAATGGGAATTAACCTGCCGTTTCGCTGCTACAGATGACAGGCTCCGGTTCTTTCGCTCAATGAGTCATTTGACGGTTTCGCTTTCGCTCTTGCGACTTTGAGACCTCCTTCTGTATTTATCTGTCATATGCAATGTATTACATGTACTTCGATAATATATCTTAAATTTTGAAATTTTGAAATTAAGGAAGAATCCTTTGAGCTAGCAAAAAACAAACAAGCAAGAAAGACAACTTGCTAGATGATTAATGATTCTTCATGACAAAGCATTCGAGTGAGAGAGACAATATCTTCGCTGTGCGGAACAATGTTGTTGATTCCTGCATGAAAGCTCCACAAGGCTCCATATCGTTCTTGAAGTTTTATTGTTTATTTTTAAAGCATTTCCACACGAGTAAAGGAGCGTGCCACGTTTTCGCGACAACCCCGCTACAGCCAGAATCGCCTCTCCCGTCCTTTGACCTAGGCTGTCCTCGCGAATATTGATACGCACTTATTTGCGTCAAAATATCTCCGCGTTGGCTGTACATTGGCGCGCAGCAACGAAGCACGCGAAGGGTGGGTGTCATCCAACACATCACAAGTATTCACCGAACGCTGGCGTGGACATGCCACCGGATCTGGAGTGTGCGTTGTCCCCTATCCTCGCGCTTCTGCTGTGAAGTCGAAGGTACAAGGGAGCGGGGAGAGGGGGGAGGGGGGGTTGACGCGATTGTTTTGCGCGGCGCGGGTCCATCGCAGGGGGTGGCGCCCGCGGTCTAGACCCGATGCCGGCCACATCCATCATCGCGCGCGACAGCGGCGGGCAGGACGTCGCCGCAGTCCGACCTCGGATGTCGGGGTCACTGAACGTGCGCGGGGACCCTCGGCCGGGCCGTGAAACACGGGTCGCCGCAGAGAGCGCCTCGGGTCACCTTGCCTCCCACGCCACCGTGCACGAAGGCTGCGGGGCATGATGGGATATGGGCTCACCGCTGGTGCCGCTTCCGAAGAGAGCGGGCGCATGGTTCATTGCCGGTGCTGCACCTGGAAGAACCGAAAAAAAAAATATGTTATCATCGGAAGGCTGCAGTCTGGTCGAACCAAATCTATGACTAGTGTTGCGTTTCGCCTGCGACACGTGGTTTTGCCGGCGCGACGGCGGCGGGGCGGCGGACATTTTGGCCCGATCGTCGTCACCGCAACACTCATCGCCAGGTGTTTCCAGGCGCGTCTGCGGCGATGCGACCGCATAGGGATTTCGTTCCAGTCATTGTGCCCGAAACAGGCGAGGCCAAAGCAGGGATCTCCTTCCAGTTATTGGGCCCGAAACAGGCGATGCCCAAAGCAGGGATCTCGTTCCAGTCATTGTGCCCGAAACAGGCGATGCCAAAGCAGGGACCATCTTCTCGTTACAGTCATTGTGTCCGACCGGCAGCGCCACGACAGTGTGCTGCGCAGCGCCACGACAGTATGCTGCGCAGCGCCACGACAGTGTGCTGCGCAGCGCCACGACCAGGTGCTACGAGATCGTGCGCAGCGCCACGTCATGGTGCTACGGCATCGCTACGACAGTGTGCGTCACCATTAGCCCATTGTACATTCACGTGCTCGTCTTTTGAGGGGTTCCTTCTTGCCCTCAACTGCGAGAGTATAAAAACAGCTGCCCCCGGACGCCAGAGGAGGGCTCCGATTTCTTCTGCTGAGTGAAGTGCTCTCCCGTCTCTCTACTTCGGTCAAACCTGACCGCCAACTCTTTGCGATGTTAAAATAAACAAGTTGTTTCGTTGTTACCAGTCGACTCATGCTTTGCCGGGACCTTCGGATGCTTCGAGTTGTACCCCAGGCCGCCAGGCCAACGCTACCCTTGGGGCTTGCGACCCAGGTACAACCACGGGCGTCAGCGCCGAGTTCCCAACAGATCGTACAAGAGTCCAGGTCCAAACATCTGGTTGCCAGCGGTGAGATCGCCTACGACTTCAAACAACGGTCTGCCAGCGGCGAGATCGCGACAACGGAGGCCAGCAGCGAAGAGAGGCAGTTGACTGTATGCTGAGCAGCTCAACGACGATCCGGGAGCAGTGCAACGAGCCCTGTGTGACGACTGGTTGCCTGCAGCGGAACGACTGCGCGGAATTCCTGCCTGCGAGGTTTGGTGAGTGCGGGACTTTCTTCTACTGAGCTTTGCCAGGCTTTTGTTAGTGTCAGAAACAGAGCTGGTAATTGTGGTTGTCGTTGCTGCCGGGTTAGTTTGCGGCAAGACAATAGTAAGCAGTAGAAAAAGCAGCATTCAGAGCAGCCATGGATTTGAAGTCGTTGCGCAAACCGAAATTGTTGGAGCTTGCAAGAGAGTTGGGTCTGGATGTCTCAGACAAACTAAGAAAACCGGAACTGATAACGGCTATTCTTGAGTTAGAGGCTGAGGATGACGAGCTGTCGGAATGCCTTGAGACTATTGAGGAGAGGTCAAAAAGACAGGAGCGCGAACTTAAAGAGCAGAAAGAAAAAGAAGAGCGCGAACACGCTTTGGAAATGAAGCGTCTCGAGGTAGAGATGGAACGCGCTCGTAATGGAAGTCAGGCACACGGTGCAGGAGAACGCGTATTGTTCAAAATGACTGACCTGATGCGGCCGTTTAAGCTTGGAGAGGACATTGGTTTGTTCCTGGTTAACTTTGAGCGAACGTGCGAGAAGCAGGGGTTCTCTCGGGAAACGTGGCCACAGCGCTTGCTCACTTTGTTACCCGGCGAGGCGGCCGACGTAGTCGCTCGCTTGGATAGAGAGGAAGCAGAGGATTTCGACAAAGTAAAATCGAGTCTGCTAAAAAAGTACCGGCTGTCTGCGGAAGCGTTCCGTCGGAAGTTTCGGGAAAATGAGAAAGGCAAAAGTGAGTCATATACAGAGTTTGCGTATAGGCTTATTTCGAACATGCAGGAGTGGCTCAAAGAAGAGAAAGCGTTTGGTGACCACGATAAAGTTCTGCAGTGTTTCGGGCTAGAACAGTTTTATAGTCGGTTACCGGAGAACGTGCGATACTGGGTCTTGGATAGGCCAGACGTGAGTACGGTGGCTAGAGCCGCTGAGCTAGCCGAGGAGTTTGTGACGCGTCGAGCTCGCGGAGCTAAGGACGGTCAAAAGGGTGAATTTGGCTCCAAGTCTGAGAGGCCAAGGTTCACGCCCATGAGATTTAAGGGGGACACGCGTAGTGAGGATGCGAGTGAAAGCAATCCGACCAAACGTAAAGAGACGGCAGCCGAAGCCGAACGCAGAAAGCGGTTCGAGATGAGGCGAGCGGGCGTTTGTTATACGTGCCAGAAGCCGGGTCACTTTTCGGCGCAGTGTCCGGAAACAACACCAAAAGTTGTGTTTTTTTCAATAGGCAGCACGGACGAGAACATGAAGCTTCTCGAGCCTTACATGCGAGACCTCCTCGTAAACGGGAAAGAGTGCCGAGTGCTTCGCGATTCCGCAGCTACGATGGATGTAGTTCACCCGTCTTACGTAGAACCCCATATGTTCACGGGCGAGTGCGCATGGATCAAGCAAGCCGTGGAAGCTAATAGCGTGTGTCTGCCAGTAGCAAAGGTGCTTATTGAAGGACCTTTCGGAGCGCTTGAGACAGAGGCGGCAGTGTCATCTATGCTGCCACCCCAGTACCCGTACCTATTTTCAAACAGGTCCGATCACCTCCTGCGCGAGAAGGGGCTTTTGTTTGGTGAAGCTAGTGTTCAGGCCTTAACCAGATCGAAGGTTCGGGAGCTCGCTGCAAAGGCGGTAGTTGCGGGGCCGACGTTATCAAACAACGAAAAAGGGTCAGAGGCGCAGCAAGCTGATATTCAGAGCACGCCCGAACTGAATAGACTTGAGTCTGTAACGTTAAAGGCGCCAGATACTGGAGAGGAAAATCCCGACGCGGGAAAGTTAGAAGAGCTATCTACTGATTTGCTCATCGCGCCTACGTCAGACGGACTTGATAGGTTGCTAAAAGTCAGCCGGACGGCTTTGATAGCCGAGCAAAAAAAGGATGGCAGCCTGGAAAACGTGCGCTGCAATGTCAAAGAAGGTATCGCCAGGAAAACTGCGCGTTTTGTGGAAAGAGGTGGAGTCCTGTACCGGAAGTATCTAGACCGTCGAGGAGTGGAGTTCGACCAGCTGGTCGTGCCTCAATGCTATCGTCAGGATCTGTTGCGCTTGTCACATGGGGGTTCGTGGTCCGGACACCTAGGAGTTAAGAAAACTAAGGACCGTCTCTTGCAAGAGTACTATTGGCCAGGGTGTTTTCGGGACGCAGACCATTTCGTGAGGACATGTGACACTTGTCAGCGGGTGGGCAAACCAGGGGACAAATCGAGGGCGCCGTTGAAATTGGTACCTATCATTACGGAGCCTTTTAGACGGCTCGTTATTGATACAGTGGGACCTCTGCCGGTAACAGCCACGGGGTACAGACACATTTTGACTGTGATCTGCCCAGCGACAAAGTTCCCTGAAGCAGTGCCGCTTAAAGAACTCAGCTCAGTTGAGATAGTTAATGCACTACTGTCCATATTTGCGCGAGTTGGTTTTCCTGCAGAAATTCAATCAGATCAGGGCACAGTGTTTACTAGCGCTTTGACGACAACTTTTCTCGAAAGGTGTGGGGTAAAGCTGTTACACAGCTCAGTGTACCACCCACAGTCGAATTCCGTTGAGAAGCTCCACTCCGTCATGAAGCGCGTGTTGAGAGCCTTGTGTTTTGAACATCAAACTGACTGGGAGCTGTGTCTGCCTGGGGTGATGTTTGCGTTAAGGACCGCGCCGCATGCGGCTACGGGGTTTTCGCCAGCTGAACTGGTGTACGGTCGCTCGCTTCGATCTCCGCTTCGCATGCTTCGAGAATCATGGGAAGGTAGGGGCGACGACCCAGTCGTGGTGGAGTACGTGCTTAAGCTCCTCGAACGCTTAAGAAGAGCACAGGAGTTGTCAGGTGAAGCAATGACAAAGGCCCAGCAGAGGGCCAAGGTTTATTATGATCGGACAGCCAGGGCCCGTCGTTTTGAGGTTGGCGATGAGGTCATGATATTGCGCACATCGCTAAACAACAAACTAGACGTGCAGTGGGAGGGCCCAGCACGAATTGTTCAGAAACTGTCGGACGTTAACTACGTGGTAAGTCTGCCAGGAAAGCGGAAAGCACAGCAAGTTTACCACTGTAATCTGCTCAAACCTTATAGACAAAGGGAAGCAGTGGTGTGCATGATGGTAAACGTTCCTGAAGAGCTTCCGGTCGAGCTTCCGGGACTAGGCTCAGTGACGAACAGGGAAGACACCGGTCAAGTCATTAGTGACCTTATCAGTAAAGCACCGCTGTCGCCTGAGCAGAAAACCGAACTACACCAGCTATTACAAGAGTTTCAAGGTCTGTTCTCTGAGAGGCCTGGTAGGACTTCGGTACTTACTCATGATATAGAACTTACCTCCACAGAGCCAGTACGATCCAAGGCGTATCGGGTGTCACCCCGCCAGAGCGATATTATGGAGGCTGAGGTAAAGAAAATGCTACAGCTCGGTGTTATTGAGGCAGGTGAGAGTGATTATACCTCCCCTTTGATTTTAGTTGAGGTACCGGGCAAGGAACCTCGTCCTTGCGTCGACTACCGCAGGCTTAATTCCATCACTAAGGATCAAATTTATCCGATCCCTAACATCGAGGAGCGCCTTGAGAAAGTTAGTAGCGCTCAGTTTATTTCCACCCTAGATCTTGTCAGGGGTTATTGGCAGGTTCCACTTACAGAAGAGGCTAGTAGGTATGCGGCGTTCATTTCACCAATGGGAACATTCCGTCCTAAAGTGTTGAGTTTTGGTTTGAAGAACGCGCCATACTGTTTTTCAAGTCTCATGGATAAAGTGTTGCGGGGACAGCAAGAATTCGCTTTACCGTATCTAGACGACGTAGCGATATTCTCCGCATCCTGGTCTGAGCATATGACACACTTGCGGGCAGTGCTAACCCGCCTGCGCGAAGCAGGCTTGACAGTAAAGGCTCCTAAGTGCCAGTTAGCACAGGCCGAGGTTGTCTACCTCGGTCACGTGATTGGTCAGGGTCGTCGCCGCCCCTCTGAAATAAAAGTGGCCGCTGTGCGAGGCTTTCCGCAACCGCGCACAAAGACCGATATTCGGTCGTTCTTAGGTGTCGCCGGCTACTATCAGAGGTACATCCCTAGGTACTCTGATATCGCGGCTCCCCTGACGGATGCTCTAAGAAAGACAGAGCCTCAAACAGTCGTCTGGGACGAGACAAAGGAAAGAGCTTTTAGCGCCCTAAAGAGTGCCCTAACAAGCCAGCCTGTGCTACGATCGCCAGACTATACAAAAGGGTTCATTGTTCAGTGCGATGCTAGTGAGCGAGGCATGGGCGTTGTACTGTGCCAACGGGAAAATGGAGAAGTAGAACACCCCGTCCTGTATGCTAGTCGTAAGCTGACCAGTCGTGAGCAGGCGTATAGCGCCACCGAGAAAGAGTGTGCATGTCTCGTGTGGGCCGTTCAGAAATTGTCATGCTATCTAGCCGGCTCGAGGTTTATCATTGAGACAGATCACTGCCCTCTCCAATGGCTGCAGACCATCTCTCCCAAAAATGGCCGCCTCCTGCGCTGGAGCCTCGCTTTACAACAATATTCCTTTGAGGTGCGTTACAAAAAGGGGAGTCTCAACGGTAACGCCGATGGCTTAAGTCGAAGCCCCTAACGTAGGAATCAGCCTCAAAATTGTTTGTTACTGATGTTTTTCTTCCTGAGGCAGGATTTTTTTTAACATATTGCTTTTGTTTAGTGTTTCAAAGTGATGATATGCTTTCTAGTGCAATTTTTCAATTTGTGGACGCGTTCTGAGTGATGCTAGACTACTGTAAGGAACTAGGCAGTGGTATAAAAAGGGGAAAGAGCCTGGCAGGGCTTAGTGAGGGTTGTGCCGTGCTTGCTGACTGAGCGGTTGAGTTTTCAGCGTAGTTCTAACGCTTGCCGGGAACGAGAACAAAAATGTGAACTCTCCCGAAGTCACTTTGCAGTGTCCCGTGCGAACCTGAACGAGAGAACGAGGCCTTCTCTGTGCGCTGCGCTCAAGAAACGTCAAGGGACGCCCGACTTCGGTTATGAGCATCATCGAGCGACATCCCTCCGGACAGCGGATGCAGTCCCCTGTCCATCGGGATCTCCTTTCCCCGGCGGGGCGGTCTGTTGCGTTTCGCCTGCGACACGTGGTTTTGCCGGCGCGACGGCGGCGGGGCGGCGGACATTTTGGCCCGATCGTCGTCACCGCAACACTCATCGCCAGGTGTTTCCAGGCGCGTCTGCGGCGATGCGACCGCATAGGGATTTCGTTCCAGTCATTGTGCCCGAAACAGGCGAGGCCAAAGCAGGGATCTCCTTCCAGTTATTGGGCCCGAAACAGGCGATGCCCAAAGCAGGGATCTCGTTCCAGTCATTGTGCCCGAAACAGGCGATGCCAAAGCAGGGACCATCTTCTCGTTACAGTCATTGTGTCCGACCGGCAGCGCCACGACAGTGTGCTGCGCAGCGCCACGACAGTATTGCTGCGCAGCGCCACGACAGTGTGCTGCGCAGCGCCACGACCAGGTGCTACGAGATCGTGCGCAGCGCCACGTCATGGTGCTACGGCATCGCTACGACAGTGTGCGTCACCATTAGCCCATTGTACATTCACGTGCTCGTCTTTTGAGGGGTTCCTTCTTGCCCTCAACTGCGAGAGTATAAAAACAGCTGCCCCCGGACGCCAGAGGAGGGCTCCGATTTCTTCTGCTGAGTGAAGTGCTCTCCCGTCTCTCTACTTCGGTCAAACCTGACCGCCAACTCTTTGCGATGTTAAAATAAACAAGTTGTTTCGTTGTTACCAGTCGACTCATGCTTTGCCGGGACCTTCGGATGCTTCGAGTTGTACCCCAGGCCGCCAGGCCAACGCTACCCTTGGGGCTTGCGACCCAGGTACAACCACGGGCGTCAGCGCCGAGTTCCCAACAGATCGTACAAGAGTCCAGGTCCAAACACTAGTCAACGCCATAGAACCTGAGCGGACATCATTGCGCATAACAAACTATGCATCTACCGGGTTTCCTAGCTATAGGGCGATCTTCTGAGTAAAAAGGAATTAAAATCATCTTCGACGCGGGGCGTTACCCGCCACAATTATGTGTGATTGCTGTTATCTCCCCTGAAGAGGGCAGGAAATTAATCGAGCGCCATTTACACGTTTCTTTACGTATTCAACGTGTCATGACGATGGACGCCGCTGGCTGTAACATAGAGCAGCGGAATCGCTATCGAGTCGCATACAATCTGCACTTTCCGATTACGTTCACTGAGTATATTTGGTTGTCGTGGTGTTTGTTCACAGATGGATTCGGGAGCTTCGTCAAGGAATTGTAAATATTAATATCGTGCGCCCCCGTAGGCCGCGCTGTAAGTAATGACGGGCCGGGTGTAATCTCACATTCATTAAATCCTTTCGACGGTGAACGTTCAGAAGTATTCAACGTCCTTGTGCCCATTTTTTAATTCATGCGACCGAGGGTTTGAAAGGCCATGATGTTTCAAAGCTAGCTGCGAAGGACAGCTTCAAAAGAGGATTTCGGCGGCAGCCTCCTCGTCTACCTAATTAATGCGAGATGGAAAGCCAAATCGTAATTAAAATTTTTGTCACTGAGAAATGCCGCGTATTAAGCCGTTATTGTAGCTTTAATAAAAGACGTCGAGGCGTGACCTGGTGCTTTGTGCAACACCTTCGAATTTTACAATCTCGAAAAAAAAAAAAGACATTCTGGCCATTCTGACAGCTTACTTCATGTAGTAAGTTACTCGTTCTTCGTTTTTGTCAAACTTATTGTTTTCCTTCCTTCCTTGCCAGCGTATTTTTTTTGTTTTTCCTTTGTTTTTTATTTTGTCGCTCGTCTGAGTGTCTATGTATTTGGTTCTCGCTTGGCGTGTACTTTTTCAAACACGAACGTATACTTGCAAATCAGCTATATAGGCACAACAAGTGACACTTCTCGCTGTTTTCAGTTCTTCCTGGCCGCACAGCGCTGATGGTAGCGTGTCAGAGTAGCGCAGAAACACACACACACACACACACACACACACACACACACACACACACACACACACACACACACACACACACACACACACACACACACACACACATATATATATATATATATATATATATATATATCGAGAGAGAGAGAGAGAGAGAATTTGGGAACAGCACCGTGAGCAGTACGAAACATTAGTTCAGACAAAAGACTTTGCCTGGATGTTTAAAAGAGTGAAGAGGAAATCTTTAATATATACATCTTTTGCGGAGTTCATATTGTGATCTATTTCAATGGGAACATGTTTTTCAGAAATATATAATTCAGCCGATACAACGATGCTTTCTTCCCTATTCGTACTTCCAGAGCGGCTGTCAATGTATGGTCGACTAGATGCCACATTCCGTTAGCTAATTAACCCAGATCGGTTAATCAGCTTTTAATTACTGGTTTTACCAAAAATCTTGCAAAGGTAATATTAGAAGAGGACGCCGCGGGAGGCAAATACAATTTACTCGGTTCCACAAATGCAATGCGTTGTCAAAATGTTGGTGGGCGAAGATTGCCCCCCCCCTTTTTTTTTTTTCGCTTCGTTTCCGAACCCTAGCGCACGAAGTGCGCCGGGGTAATTGTTGTTGTTGTTGTTGTTGTTGTTGTTGTTGTTGTTGTTGTTGTTGTTGTTGTTGTTGTTGTTGTTGTTGTTGTTGTCGTTGTTGTTGTCCTGAGTGGCTGTGGCACATACCCGCAGTGGGGGATCGGCCATGAATCGGGTGGTTAAATTAGGGATAACTGCCCACGTGATATTGTTCCCGCATCGTCTCGTTTTTGTCTACGTCAACGGGTTGACCGCCTGTGCTCGCCTCTTACATCCCGGACGTCCCACCTAGCGGTGGCATATATACCGTCGCTCGCGGTACAAATGCGCGACGACGGATTGGACGCCCCTAACAAAAACATTTCTAGAGTGTTTTAATTCAGCTTCTATTGATATTTCTCCAGACGCTGTACTGTGCGCAAATTAATTTTTTTGTGTGGGAGTTTCTTATTGAATTTTATAAACAGATTGGCCACCGTGTTTTCAGTAAATATATCTTCTTGTATGTCGATTGAACGCCTATTGAGTCAGTAAAAAGAAGCTCGTAGGCTAGCCTCATTCTTAAAAAGAGAGAGAAAAGAAAAGTGGCATTTGCTTTATTTAGGGAGAAACTGCGTTGTCTCGTACGTTCGACATTAGTTGGAGTGATTTTCCCATTAGTTGGAGTGATTTTCCCCTCCCCAGGAAAAAAAAAAATATATATATATATATTGGGTAGCATTTTTATTTCTCTCATATTTACACTATGAGCCAGCACTGGGTCACAAGCTAGGATCACAATAGCTCCAGATTACAATAGCCCTTTTACACACAAGGCAAATCTTACACAAACAACAGGAACGCCTCTAGACAGAACAGATAGACACAACACATTCACATGCAAACAGTGCTCGCGTTATCTATATGCCTCAGCAGGTCATCGCGGCGAACTGCTCTGCGTCATGACGGCGTCGAGAATAACGCCTGCAGTGCTCCCCGCACTGGCTGCGCTCTTTATTAATTTCGCTCTTTATTTCGGTAAATAGCAGGGACAAAAGGTGAATTTTCGTCGACGGATATCTCAGCATTGAATGGCGCTTTCAAAATCGTGAAAATTACTTTTGCCTCCGGTGGCGTATACTCTCCAAGCACTGCTATCGCGATGCTGGCGTTAAAATCAGCAATTAAGAAGCTAATTAGCGAAAGCTTATTAATTAGCGAACGGACAGCCACAACTACTCGACTACGTGGAGTCCGCCGTGCTGGAAGAAAGAATAGAGGAGAAACGACCATCACCTCAGTGAGGCGCTACTTAAAAAAAAAAAAAAACATGATTCTAATAAAATATATCACACCGTATATACGAAAGAGGGAGCATTAACTGTTTATTTAATAGAAACTATGTTCGAAAAATATGGGAGGTAATTAAGCGCGCTGTTAACTGTATAGCCGAGTCTGCTAACACCTGAACAGTGGCCAGAGCAGCGTAGGGGAATTGGGGTGTGATAGAAAGAAAGAAAAAGAGGAAACGAAAAGAGTGGATAGCACGTGAGAAGAGAAAATATTTACGAAAATATATAGAGGGTTCTCTATTAAATCACATCGTTCATCTTTATTCACATGCATGGCATCACAATTCAGGTTTGTTGGGTATCTTCGCCACATGATGCTATAAAAAGGGGGAAAAGAAGAAATGCGGAGGAGCTTGCGGGATTATACACATAATCTCTTGTTCTTTCTGTATCTTTCGTGTCGGTAACTACCCTGCAGCAAATGCAATTTGGCGCATACCGAAGTCCTATGCGAAGAAGCAAATAAAACGTGCTCATATCGCAGCATAATATAAACATATCTTCCTCCGGAAATGACGGCCCATAAGGTGACATCCACCTCCCTTCCTTTTTTCCCCTACGCAGTCTACTCGCGCTTTCTTTCTTTCTTTCTTTCTTTCTTTCTTTCTTTCTTTCTTTCTTTCTTTCTTTCTTGACGAAGTATGTCTACGTAAGATGGCTTTGGTGATGTTGTATAGGTGGTGTGATGAAATTAGGAAATTTTGCATACATAACTTGGTACCAGCTAGCGCAACATAGGCGTAATTGGAGATCTCTGGCAGAGGCCTACGTCCTGCAATGGACATACACATATATGCTGATCATGATTTATCAAAAAGGAACCGGAGGAGGAGCTGGAAGATTTGGGGATACGACCGTAGCGGTGATGTTGTGGGAGTGGTACTAGGTTGAGTGCCTCCACGTAACGATTATAGAAAGACGCGCACCATGCATTTACTTCACTTTCACCCGTGTCCTTACTATTATGCGTACATCCTTGGGCCTCGCGTTGGCATGAAGACCGTCAACTTTCGCTACTGCAAAAAAAAAAAAAAAAAAAGGACAGCCAGAGAAGCATGGCTGACGACTTCAGTGTCACTGGTGGTGTTATGAGCGTATATTTGGAGATATTCAGAAAGAAGTGGTATACGGAAGGTTATACAGCGAGTTTCAGCACCTTTAACGTCAGTTTCTCTGCAACAATATTTGCACTGAACACCATAATGCTTTGCATTATTGCTTGTCACTCGTCTTTGTATTGAGCATACATATGTGATGTTTGCGGATGCGAGGACAACATTGACCATTTATTGTGCCACTGTCCTCAATTTCGAGCACGAAGACAATCTTTGTTCAACACATTGAGGAAACCAGATGATCGCCCTCTGAGTGAACAGACAGTACTAGAGCACCGTCCCCACCGATCATCGGATCAGAAGGCAGTGACGGCACTTTTGTGCTTTCTCAGAACTTCTGGTTTGCACGAGTGGCTTTGACTCAATGACCCTCTGTGCATGGCTCTATACCTTCTCTCTCTCCATTCTCTCTCATCACCTTCTCCTTTGCCCCAGCGAAGGGTAGCCAACGAGACTCTTCACTGGTTAGCATCCATGCCTCCCTTATCTCCCTCCCTCCCTCCCTCCCCCCCCCCTTTCTCTCTCTCTCTCTCTCACTAATACACCGGCTTTGCAGCATGGACAACTTTCGTGCTTTTCAATTCTTCATATAGGGAAATGCTATAGAGCACATATGTATATACGGTATGTGCTTACGAGGAGCCTGACAGCTCAGAGAGAGAGAGAGAGGAAAGGGGAAAGGCAGGGAGGTTAACCAGAGAAAAAGATCCGGTTGGCTACCCTACGCTGGGGAGAGAGGGGAGGGGGAGGTAAAGTGGTAACAAAGTAGAGATAAGGAAAGGAAGGAGCATAGACACACAATCACAATCGGTCACTGTCAGCGAATACTGTCATCGCACAGCACAGTGACACTTGCAGCTCTATCAACGTCTGTTCAGGCTACAGCCGCCTGTCCAATTCTGTCGCCCTCAAAAACCGCAACAGTGCCCTCGTCGCCCTCTGCTGCGATGGCTTATGATGGCGGTATATTAAAATAAGTTATGCGACAGTGGCATAGGCGCCTTTTTGTGAAATCACTGATGCTCCAGACTCTTTCTTTTGTATGCAATACGCCGTGTGCAACAATTGCTATAGTGCTCTATTTAAATGCTTACGCATACATACATACATACATACATACATACATACATACATACATACATACATACATACATACATACATACATACATACATACATACATACATACATACATACATACATACATACATACATACATACATACATACATACATACATACATACATACATACATACATACATACATACATACATACATACATACATGCGTGCACCTCCCACACGCTCTCACACACACAGGCGCGCGCACTGGCTTCTCAGCTTTGCAGCACAGCGGGTGACAGAGAGAGAGGAGGGTGCCACATACGGGGGTGCTCCAACGACGGGTCGGCGAGGTTCACCGCTGCGCAGAATTCGATGTGATGGACAGTCCCGTCGGGCCACAAGTCGGGGCTCCGCCTCGGACACGCCGAAACGCTCCTTCAAATGAGCGCAGGAAGTGATTTCCGAGCGCCTCCTCGTAATGGGTTCATGATCAATGGCTTTTCGCCGCTCCGCGCTGCCGCCACCGCGTTGCAGCCCGCCCTGCCTGACAGTCCGCCTGTGCACTCTGCAGAACGCTACCCCCCCTCTCTCCCCTTTCTTGTTTTGGTTTTTTATTAGTGTTCTTTATTTTTGTTCGAACCTTTCTCGCTTGGTGCATCGCCTGGCGAACGCTCCAAGGCATCTTCTCTCGGCTTCCGAGACAGGCGGGAATAGGTCCTACGCGTTTCCCTATTTTGGCGTTTCGTCCACTTACAGGCTTTCTCATTTACGGTCAGAACGGTGCAAAGGTGGTGGCACGTCGGAGTGCACCATGTGTGCAGCTAAGTCCTTTAACTTCCGGCTTCTTCTTTTCTCTTTTCTCTCTCTTTTCTTTTTTTTTATCGGGGGGGGAGGGGGGGCTCAAAGCTTGCACATGTGCTGCGCGTATACCCAGAGAGCATGTCGCTCGGCTAATGAGTAGCGCTTGCAAGGCAAAGACATCTGAAAGGTCTTACATGGGGAAGGTTAGGTATAGCGCGATTTCCTGGAAGCAGTATAGTATAGACCAAAGTGTAGTTCGGGAATCTATCTACTTCATGCTCTGAGCAGTCCTAACTCTTCTTGAGTGCACCCGCATGCGCAAGAGCTGTCACATCGAAGAAATACCTCAGCGCTTGTGTGTGTGTGTGTGTGTGTGTGTGTTTCTTTCCTATGGGCTGTGTAAGCGTTGCGCTGTTTATTGCCATTATGTATCTGTAACAACATGCCCAACTTTCTGCTCTTGTAAAACAAAAAGGAAAGCATGTCTTCAAATTGAGTCCTCCGGTAAATATCAGAGGCCCAGCTCACGCAGTTTTTCGTTACTGCGTGCTCATTGGTTGACCATCTCGGCTAATAATTTGAGCAGCATGAGGATTGGATGGAATTTGCGCTTACCACCAATTCTAGCGTAAAACATTTTTATGATTACAGGCCCACAAGCCGAATTGACGAAACTTTTCGTTCGTCAGTACTGTTTGCGTTCGCGAGTACTCTTTGACGCGTCTTAAATAATATGCTCGACAGGATGGTTGGCTGGCATTTGCTCTTACAAAGAGTTCTACGAACAGTTACTCAAGTTCGTGAGAACATTGGTAATGCGGGCTCTGCATTTTACATCGCAGATCTGCGATGTCCTGGGAAATCGAATGTAGTGTTTTGCTGAAACTGAATAACTTACATTGTTTATGGGCATTATGGATTATTATTATTATTATTATTATTATTATTATTATTATTATTATTATTATTATTATTATTATTATTATTATTATTATTATTATTATTGTTGTTGTTGTTGTTTTTGTTGTTGTTGTTGTTGTTGTTGTTGTTGTTGTTGTTGTTGTTGTTGTTGTTGTGTTCAGTGTGAAGTCACATATACAATGGACAGAGACGGAAATAGGAAGGGAGCTGGGCCGGCAACTGCCACCGAAAGGGCACACTACCTCCCTAAACTTTAGCTATTTCGTTACCGCTAGAAATGTACTTATTTTCAGTGCTTTTATGTTTTATCATTTTATTGCAAGACGTAGAAGTCGCAGCCAATGCTGCGATACTTAAAATTATAGCCAAAGCACTGATGTTTTGAATGGCTGTATACTAGGAATAATTGTTCAGACAATTTTTTTGAGAATTTTCATGCGGAACTTCAAAGAAGCAGTGCAAGGGACACGAATTAATGTAGTAATTTCTTTAAGTACTGAGACTAGAAAAATATATGAAATATACCAAATATGCAAATGATGCCTAGCTCTAAACTTTGTAAACCGGATCACACAAAAACAATTATAATGAAGATTTGTTGCCGTTAATACTAGCCATAGTGATAGCCATGCTCCGCGGTAAAGCAGTAGCTTCGCAAATGTGGAAACGGGTAAGCTCCTATTGTACAGGAAAGTATTGTGTTTACTCATTGCAGTCGGCACCTGAATTGTTTTTACTGCATTCTTTAGGCTTGCAAAGCAATGGTTCTAAAGTCAGGGAGCATGCAGAAGCCTCCTCATACTTGATGATTGCGTTCGATCAGATTTTCAATGGAAGAAAGGTGCTCTAGCCTGCGTTAAACTGGTGCTGGAGGCTCCACATGCTGCACAGTTATGTGGAGTGTTGTACCTTATTGTACAGTAACGAATAAGGGCAGTGGCGCAGGCAGTGTTCATTTTGTAAAAGACTACGCAACTAGTCAAGCTTCGGTCAAAGGTCAGTATGAAACGAACTGCGTGCGTTAAAACCCCTCACGGCGGGAAGGATTGCTCGTAATAACTTGCACATAGCTGTCGAAGCACTGATGCATAAGAGCAACCCACGGGAGAGGAGGAATAAATTTGACTTGATATTAGTTGAACACAATTATCAAAATAACATGCACTCATGAGCATCCAGCGTTGCTCGAGACGCCGTTAAAACAGTCTATACCACGAATCAGAAAATTGATAACCTGAGAGAAGCTTAATTCTGTGTCTTCGTTGCTGCTGTTATTTAAAGGTTATGTTGCCGAGGGAACCAAAGTGCAGAATTTTTCGCTGTTAATTGAAAAAGTGCTATAGAAGCACTGGAAGCTAGTTTCGACGATACCCCAATGGAAGTTTTATTTTTTCTGGACTCCACGATCTGATAAAAATGGTCAAGTTTGACAAGTAGGCATAGATCAGTCGTCATATCACACGATTCAAGGTGCTGCTAGTAGAACAATTTGCACACAAATGTTTAACAACGCATAGAAAAACTGTCGATCAAATTGATCGATTCCTATAGGTGCTATAACGAAAGGGTTAGGAAGGAGGGTATAAAAAAATAAGTTGAAGACTGGAAGGAGGCATGAAAAGTGGAAAGGAGCAAGATGAAATTCCACAAAGGCTAAAACAAAGCAGCGACAAATAACCGAGCGTGACAGTAAGAATAGCAACTACAAAAAAAAAAAAAAAAGAGGTAGAGAGACAATGTACTCGTGCTGTTCGGGCACGAATGGTGACATTGACTTCTTGATGTTTCTTGAAGTTCAACGCCATTCGCGCTGCGCCCGCAGATGTGATTAACAAGTTGGCCTTAAAACCTAGTGGCACGTGCGGCGAAGTGTGATTCTCTCTATTCATCCACCCGGATGTAGCACGGAGCTACAAAGGAAACCAATGCGTTACAGTGTTACAAGGAACAAACGGGAAAGTGCTTAAACGTGAGACTACAGGAGCACAATCAGAGAGTTCGAAAAGGGAGAGAAGGCTTCCTTGGTATCCATTGCTCCCAATGTAAATGTCAGCCACTCTTTGGAAAAAACTGAAATAACAGCAAGGCACGTTCAGGAACACACCAGACTCATCATTGAGACAGCGGCTATCACAGAAGGCAACTGCGTCCTCAAACCATCCATAGCATTGACCGCTAAACAATTTGCATAGCTGGGGACTGTCTGTGAGAGATCACCGTAAGCCCTGCCCCCGCCACGGTGCGCTCTTGTCTGCTATTGATAACCATGTTGTACTGCACGTGCGCAATTGTTTGCGATCAAGTGCGCGAGAGTATATATTAATAACCTTTTTTGTAATAAACTCCAGCTGGAAGTTGCGCTTGTCCTTGTCGCCCTTTTGTGCCCCGTGTCTACTCTTGCGCTAGTCACTTAAGCCGTTACATAAGTTGCAGTTGCCAGGATGCTTGAGAAGCAGTCAGGGATCTTCGAACGCTATCGAGGGGCGTTCCACTTTTATAAAGGCGAAGCTTAAGCGTCCTCCAAATTTTTATACGCCTGGTCCGTCGCGCAACCAATCGTATATCCGAGTGGATATTCAGGCCGCCAGCGCCCATAAAAGGCACCATCGCCAAGAGTCGCTTCGCCTTCCCTCCTCGCTATAGAGCTCTGCCACAACGTCTCGCGTGTTCCCGGACCCGGCTGCACCGCGCAGCTGCCGTCATCTTTCGTCGCCATCGTCGTGGCGCGCAGTTCCGCGAACGGCGGGACCGCCCTGCCGCCGACACCGCGGGAGAGCAGGCGCGGCCGCGACGCGCGTCGGCGAAGAAGCGGGACCGATTTACGGCCACCGCTGCGACGGGCGCGCGCTTCGCCGCTCGTCTCCAGACCGCGGCTCAGCTTTCTTGCAAGCCCGCGACGCCAAACCAATGTCACGGGTCTTCACGAAAACGCGCTTCTGCTTCAACGTCTGGTTCCAGACTGACAACGGGTCAGTCTGAATCTTTCCTCTGTCTGAAATAGCGCTGCGTCAAACGCCGCTTCCTTTCTTTTTCTGTGGAATGTCCTTAGAGAATTAATTTCATTGTAAGTGTTCATTCCGTTCACTTAGCTCCTTTTGTGAGAAGTGTCTGTTCGCCGGTTTTCTGTTCAATCACAGCAGCGTATGAATTCGCCCAGCAAGAAACCTTGTTGAATTTCAGCCTCTTCATCGGTGCCACCGAGCGGCAGGCCGGGCTTCCCTTGTACCTCTTGTGAAGTATAGCCGATCACTACTCTTCAATAAATTTCATCAGCGATTTATTAAACATAATATTGTTTTAGTGCTCCCTCGAGGAATGGAAGAGGAATGGAGAGTTTCGCAAGCAATTGCCCGTCATCTACATAATGGCAGCTCCACATCGATAACGCACATTGGCAGCTCTTGAAGACACACAGGAAGAGGCCATACCACTTTCACGGTCCGACGCAGCCAGCAGACTTCAAGTGCTTGCACGGAAGATCACGCTCTCTCTGTGGTGCACACCAAGCAACCAGACCTACCGGACCAATCGTCAACACGACCTGCCCTCCTTGATGCATCTCTGTGTGCCAACTGGACTCCACCGAAGTGAGGCCACCCTGCTTTATCGCTTATGGCTAGGGGTGGCCTTCACGAAATCTTACTCATTTCGCACTGGAATGGCCGACAACGTTCTCTGCGATGCCTGTCCTTGCGAGGAGACGCTGGAACACATTCTGTGCGACTGTCCTGAATATAATGTTCAGAGACAGTCCATGGCGTCCGTTCTAGCGCACCTTGACAATAGACCATTGTCAGCTGCAACCATTTTTACATATCGCCGACAGAAGACATCGCAGCTGAAGGCGACGAAGGGACTACTTCTGTTTATGAAGGAGACGGGCTTGGACAAGCGGCTGTGACAGTGATGTCACGTACCGCGCAAGAGTGACAGACTCTAACCAACGATGTGTGTGCCGTGTTATGTGCTCTCTATCTCTTCTCCCCATCTTTCATCCCCCCATCCCGCTCCCATGTGTAGGGTAGCAAACCGGTTAGGCTAAGCTGGTTAACCTCCCTGCCTTCCTTCTCCACTTTTTCCTTCCTTCTTTCCTTAACGCTTGCTCTAGGAACGCTGTTAGCCTGGATACTCTTCAGCAGTCAGCACTGGAAGTGCACCTTAATCACATTATACCCTTGGAGTCGCCAGGAGCCTTATACCGACTAAGATAAGAAATGGCACATGTTGGCAGAAACATTGCGCACTATATGTGTCATGTGCCCCAGCCTGGGAAGCGCTTGAAAATTTTTATGCATTACGTTGAAGACAATGAAGTCTCTTCCTTTTATTCTTTTTTAAATTTCTGCTTTATTCAGCAATGCACATCTAGTGCCCGCGGACTTTAGTAAGTGCGGGAATTCCTGATGAAATTAATGAGTTTGTTAACCAATAGCTCGGACCTGCTGCTATATAGTTCCAGGGTTCCTATACTAAGTGAATATTCCTAGAGTACTAACTGGTTTCAGTTCCGCATTAGTAATATGTCGCTAAAGAAGTTAATGTAAAAGCTGATTATTTATTTATTTATTTATTTGTACATACTGCAACCCCATAGGAGGGCTATTGCAGGAGTGGGTAAAAACAGTGTTGAACAAAAATAAAGTAAAATCAACAATGACTCTTACAACATCGTTACAATCGTTTACAAAATCTTACAAATGGTTTTCATCGATTCATAAAAAGCAACGACACAGCAACACGCACACATAAAGTATAAACTAAACCTGATTTAAGTAGTTACCTATACTGGTTTTCATAGACAGCACTTTCGAATTCGCTTATCGGGAGTGAACGAAGGCAGCCAGGCAAGGAATTCCATCCTTCTATTGTGCGGGGAAAGAAGCTGTACTTGAAGGTATTTGTACGGGCAGTTAGCAAGACTTAGCTATTAACAGTGATAACCATATCTTTATTGGTGACCCCCGCGACCAGCAATGCGTCACATAAAAATGACAATACCTAGACGTACGTACGATTTCGCGCTTGCAATCATCATAAGCATCAGCAGCAGCGGCAGCTTATTTTTATGCCCATTGCAGGATGAAGGCCTCTCCCCGCGATCTCCTACTACCCTTGTCTTGTGCTACCTGATTCCAACTTGCGCCTTCGAATTTCCTCATTTCATCGTTCCCACCTAATTTTCTGCCGTCCTCGACGACGCTTCCCTTTCCTTAGCACCCTCTGTGTAATTCTAATGGTTCAACGGTTATCTGCCCTACGCATTACATCACCTGCCCAACTCCACTTTTTTCTCTCAATGTCAACTATAATATCGGCCATCCCCGTTTGCTCTCCGATCCACACCGCTTTCTTCCACTCTTAACATTATGGCTTATATTTTCGTTCCATCGCTCTTTGCGTGGTTCTTAACTTGTTCTCGAGCTTCTTTGTCAACACCTAAGTTTCTGCCACATATGTTAGCAACAGTAGAATGCAATGATTGGGCATTTTTCTTTTCAACGACAGCGGTAAGCTTCCAGTCAGGATTTGGCAAAGCCAGCTGTATGTACTCCAACCCATCTTTATGTTTTTGCAAATTTTCTTCTCATGGTCAAGGTCACCTCTGAGTAATTGACCTAGATTAACCTACTCCTGTACAAACCCTACCGGCTGACTGGCGATCATGCATTCTTGTTTTCTTGCCAGGTTATTGAAGATTACCTTTGTCTTCTCCATATTAATCTTTAACCTTACTCTTACACTTTCTCGGTTAAGGTCCTCAATCATTTGTTGCAATTCAATCCCAGTGAGAAATTTATTTACAGAAAGGGAGAGAGGTCGGCCTGAGCTATAACTTGCTCTGGCCTGCTACTCTACACCGGGGGAAAGGGACGGGGAGGGAAAGGGCTGATGAGTGATGATGATGGTATAAGAAAGAGATGCGTTTATACAAATTCACAAAGTTGTAGCATCTCTAAAGCCGTGCGTCCAGCCCAGTGGTTTGGAGAAAAGCTATAGCGGCACTTGTTATCAGGAATGCGCTGTTTGCATTAGGCCAAGGACCTAAAAGAAACTCATCTGATAGCGGCCTCTTATGGATCTTTGCAATGGAAGATACCAGTTGATGTCGTTCTTGTGCGTACGCGGCACACACGCAAAATATATGATCAAGTGTTTCGGGCACCTCGCAGTATTCACAGTTTGGGCTGGTATCACTGCCACCTATCATATATCTATAACGGTTGGTGACTGCGACACCAAGGCGAATCCGGTGCATCATTCTCTTTCGGCTTCTTTTGAGTTTGTGAGGCATACGAAATTTCATTTCTTGGTCCCGTTTGTGTATACTCGCTGGTGTCGTCGATCTGGTTGGGTCCAGTGCTCCAACGTACGGTTGCGTATTACACGACGAAGTAGGGCATTTGTGTCTGTCCGTGAGAACGGGATGCGTACTTCAGAAGCATTATCTAAAGCAGTTTCCGCTTCAGCGTTTGCCTATTCGTTCCCTATCACGCCACAGTGTGAAGGTATCCACTGAAAGGTGACATTGTGGCCATTTATATTTGCGTGGTCGAGATGCTCTGTAATTTCTATAGCCCTGGAATAATACGGGCCCCGTCTGAAGACACAGTCAATCGTTTGACAATCTGGCTTGCAACCGCAGAATATCGTTCATGCGTGAGGAGGCTCCTCGGAGAGAAATCGAAGTGCCTCCCGTATAGCAGAAAGTTATGCGGCAGAAGATGTTGATCCATGGTCTAGTTTAAACCGCCGAGCAATGATCATATGTGGAATGACGAAGGCTGCAGTGGAGGCATATGGCTCGACACAGCCATCGGTATACATGTGTACAGTATCTCCGTACTCTGCAAAAAATGTGCAACAGGGTAAATTGCTTGAGGCCAATAGATGCAACGGATGACTTTTTAGTAATTCCAGGGATATACAATGTAACGAAAGGTTTAGGCAAAACCCACGGGGGTATTCTCGGAATACAGGCGGGAGAAAATCTTGACGGCGAAACGCTTTGATGGCGCGATATAGTCCTTGAAAAGGTGGCACCTGGGTGGGTGGCAGGGAGCTATGACAGAGGATGGTGCCTGTGTCGGGTCAACACGCGAAGGTACATTCGAAGAGGCTCGCAGAGCAAGTATACCCCAATAGGACAAGCACGAGCTTCCGCTATTGTTCCATTGGTTGACGTGCATCGTGGGAGGCCTAAACATGTGCGCAATGCTTGAGCTTGAATGCTCTGCAGCGCGCGCACACAGCTAAGTCCCATGTTTGAGAGCGCCGACATGCTGTACCGTATATACCCTACGAATAGGGCTTGGTACAATTGGAGTAATGACGAATCCGAGGGGCCCCATCTAATTCTTGCAACGACGCGAAGGACGTGAACAAAACTCTCCAGCTTTGACTTGAGTGCGGCGACGGGTCTTGACCAAGATAATCCCCGGTCTATGACTAAGCCAAGGAATCTGTGGTGTGTAACCGTAGGTATCGCTAGACCGTCAACGAGTATCGGATACCTAGTCATTCGTTCTCGCGTGAATGTAATCACGGAACATTTTCCTGTTGAGAGCTGGAGGCCTTGACGCCGCAGATACTTAGCTATGATTGTCATTGCACGTTGAAAGCACGCGTTTGGAGACGGGTGGCTTCAGATGCCCGTATGCATATGTCGTCCGCATACGTGCTAATCTTCACCGTGTTAGGAAGTTAAGATGCAAGGCCAATCATTGCAACATCGAAAAGAGTTGGACTGAGAACTCCCCCTTGTGGAACACGTCGATAGATATTGTACTGTCCGGTGTCGCCATCACTTGTCGACATTACACCGTGCAGCCACTGAGGTACGTAACAGTCCGTGCATATAGCCGGTCACCGACGTCTAAACCTTCCAGTTCATCAAGGATTGCATAATGGAGTACATTGTCGTATGCACCCTTAACGTCCAGAAAAACAGCTCAAACTAACCGACGGCGACTTTCTTCCTGTTCAACAGTGCAGACCAAGTCGATAACACCGTCAATGGAAGAACGGCCTCTTCTAAATCCGCGCATAAAATCAGTAAAGCAATTATTTCTTTCTAGAAACCATCCCAGCCTTGACAAGACCATTCTTTCCATTACTTTGCCGACGTGTCGGCAAGGACGATCGGTCTGTATACATAGGAGGAAACCTCGTTAGGGCATTTCTCCGGTTTAAGCAGCGCTACAACGCGACTGCATTTCCAACTATCTGGAACATTTCCTGTCTCCCACGTCGTGTTATCAAAAAATAGAAGAAGATGTCGTGATTCTTTGCCAAGATGGCAGAGTGCAGCGTACGTGATTCCGTCTGGTCTTGGTGCCGATGAGCGTCGAGAAACCGGAATTACAGCGTCAAGCTCTTGCATCGTAAAAGGTACTTCGAGTTGCTCATCAGTTGACGGAGGCGCGATGGTGACAAGGGATGAAGTCACTGCATTAGATGCGTCAACAATGAGTTTACAGTAGTCCTCTGCTACCTCCAATTTGGTCCGGCGTTGATGCAGAGCCACCGCACGGAATGGGTGCCTTTGTTGTGGAGTTGCCTGGAGACTTCGTATGCATTCCCACTGTCGCTGAACAGCACAATGTAATCTACAAACTGAAGTTTGTTGATGTATTCGCCGTTGATCCTCCCTCGATCCTAAACCTTCTCAGTCTAATAGCTTGAATACTTCTTCTAAGCATGCAGCGAATAGCATTGGAGAGATTGTGCCTCCTTGCCTGACCCCTTTCTTGATAGATATTTTTCCCCTTTCTTGAGGAGAAATAAAGTAGCTATGGAATCTTTCTAGAAATTTCCCAACATAGCCGCGCATGCCTTCTGTACTCCTTGATTACGCAATGCCTCCATGACTGCTGGTATCTCTACATAATCAAATGCCTTTTCACAACCTATGAAAGCAATATAGAGATGTTGATTGGACTCCGCAGATCTCTCAATTATCTTATTGGTGACATGGACCGGATGTATTTTAGAATATTTCTTACTGAAGCCAGATTGTTCTCTTGGTTGACTGAAGTCAAGCGTTGTCCTGATTCTACTGGAAATTATCTTGGTAAATGTTTTATACAGTACTGAAAGCACGCATTCCCTTAAATGGGAAATATAACACCAAGGCATGCAGCTCAAGGTGTGACGCTAATGAGAGATAGAAACACGGAAGGAACGGCAGGGAGGTTAACCAGACGCCCGTCCGGTTTGCGATGACATGCACTGGGCAAAGGGTTAACGGGTTGAAAAGAGCGAAAAAAGGCAGTAGAGAGGGAGCATCAGTCGCGATAATGAATTTCTCGGAGATTTAACGCGCGCAGTGTCTGTAAAAGATCGTCATTTTGTTTTTCATCATCGTCGTCGTCCTGTGCTGGTACATACCGTGAAGGAAGCGAGAAGGAAGCGAGTAGGAAGCATAAACAATCATTCCGCTGCTACACTTGATCAGGTCGATGCACCCATAACTAACTGTACTTATCTCTATCTTGCTCTAAATACAGCTCAAGTTCTGTTGTATTACGCCATCCTGACCTCAAGTAATAACAGAATTACTGTCTGTTTCCCTTTCCTCTATTCCCATTTTCCCTTCCCCAGCGTAGGGTAGCCAGCCGGACTCTTGACTGGTTAACATCCCTGCCTTCTTTTCAGCTCTGTCACTCACTCACTGACCTCAATTACAAGTCTGGTTATATTGAGCTAGAATCCAGACATTTGAATTCCTTAGGCTAATAAAATCTCACCTTATCTTCCTCCCACCTGATTTTGGGCGACACCGCATAGCAAAGGCTCATATTCTTCTTAAAAGGTTCATTGACCCGTGCCGTAATGCCGAAAACAAACCTTGGCCCGCTGCATTCACCACGGTTTGCACCGGAAGATGCGCACGCATGCCGGATTGTCCTCTCTCACAAGAACAGCGCATGCACATCGGCAACCTCAAAGAGCACGTCATGCGGGGGTGGCTGTACGAGCATTTGCCGCCTTCGCGTATTCGGCTTCATTCGCGCAGCGTCGCGCCTAACAAGCCGTGAGAAACTGAAGCACTTCCTTTTCCTCCACGTTCCCCGCGTTCCCGTCAGAAATGGACCTGTTCAAACGTGCGGCACTCCTGTCAAAAGATGCCTGCATAGGTCTGGCACCGACATCTTTGCATGCGTCTGCACCAGCGGGGGCTTGTTCTCTCGAACGACAACGCGAATAGCTCAACAAGCGCAGAATTCCATTGGAATCTATAGCATACTCGTGTACGCGTAATGTACACCGCAAACGTCCCCCCACTTCCGCTTGCCGCACACACAGGTCACTTGCGCACGGGTTCTGCAGCACCGAACGTGCATCGCTGTCGCCGCCCGCGTACACAGGCGAGCACGCTTACATGCCGACCCGGCTCATGACCTGCGCGCTCTATGCGCGGCTTCATTAGAGCCTGCAGGGGCGACAAGGACGCCGCTTTCAGGGTGTTCTCGAAATGCCCTCGCCCGCCGCTTCTGTGGCTTCCTGCGCTCCTCGGGTCTTGTCCGAGGGTTCCACCGCGATGAGATTGACGTTGACGCCGTGCCGGAGATGCCACGCACGTCATTGGCGTCGCCGAGTCCGAGACAAGACCGGGAACACAGGGTCACGCTCGATGAACCGTGTTTCCTCGCTCCTCCGCGAGGTGCTGCCGATGCCCGCGTGCCTCCCGCGTTAAAAAAAAAATCGTTTAGGCCAGTTATCAGTGCACCGGGAGCTAGATCGTGCATGCGGACGGACTGTGTTTCGAGGGAAGGCACTGTCTTTCAGTCACGCCTTATCGGTACAAGACATCGCTGACTAGCGCGGTCCTCGCAGCCGCAGCGAAGCCCGAGGTTCGTGGAAATGAATAGTCCCCGCGATGCTTTTTTGTGATAACGATAGTGTCCTTCGTAGCTCGTGTGTCTCGCAAGCGAGGCGCTGTGGCAGCCCGTAAAGATATATGCGCGTGTGTTTCACTAGTGTATATACACAGGACGCGCGCTGATGATCTTCTGGAAATGGAGATACGGGCTTTTTTTTTTCCTTTTCTTTCTTTCTTTTTTAGTGGTTCCAAGAAAACAGCACGATGTTTGCACGATATACAGCAAGCGCCACCTTCGCCCATACGAAGTGCCTGGCTCTCTCAATTTTCTCCCGGTTATGTTACAGTTGATGCGATAAAAACAGCATTGTTTTAGGCTGGTCATAGGGGAGCGTAAACTAGATGCTACTTTGTGGGTGGCTATGACGCTCCGCCGCTGGGCGAGAGGTCGTGGATTTAATTCCCGACCTGGGCAGCCGCGTTACGATGGGGGTGAAATGGAAACAAACGCTTGTGTACTCAGATTTATGCGGCCTATAATGAAAACTATGTAGTGAATCTAAAGCACCACCCTAACGTCGTCTCTCATAACCGGTTTCTTTTTTTTGTTCATTCATTGGGACCCTATAACTAACACAATTTCATTTGAATATTGTTGCTCCAATAGAACAAAACTGGCCAATATAAGCTGTATGTGGTCAGCCTTTCCACTCGTTACTCTTGGTGACTTGAGAAGTAACGCCACAAAGTTCCGAATGATCAAAAGTTATCCTATAGCGTAATCATAAGCAGGATTTTCATAATACAACTTTCTTTTGTGTGGTTAAAAAGATAAAAGTACAGTTAAAATATTCTCGCGTACGCAGATATCATACCGACTAGACCGCGCTCATAAAATTGCCTTTATTATTTGTGTAACTGTAACGCGCTCGAACGAATCTCATCTTAAATGTTAACGCGAGTTCATAAATTGCATATATTTGTTACTGATAGGCTAGTTGCTTAAGCTGGTTTTAGGAACATGTTAAAAATCAGGATTCGTTATTTGTTTAGTTATTGTTTATGGTGTCTTGAGCTTCTTTTCATTCTGTTTTTCTCCGCGTCTATAGTCGATGATCGTTTCAGGCGTATTTCGCGGCTGTGTGTCGATGTCGTTAAGGGCTCCGTTGATTCTGAGCATCTTCACGAGTGCTTCGCACCTTATGATGCATTAGACAATTTCAGTATCTACTTCATTTTTTTTGGGGGGGGGGGGGGCATACACGCCATCCTCCGTAACGCTTCTAAACGTTTCGAGTAAAACATATGGAACGAAAACTGGGGCAACGTACTTCACGCATTCGTGAGTCTCGAGAGTATAAACAAACGGAAGCCTTTGTTTTTTTTCCCCGCCGGCGATATCGTTCTGCCATCTTAACCGGCGTGACCTTCATCTAGCTACGCATCAAGCTCGAATCGCGATTTTCATCTCCCTTGACTTTTTTTCTTTTTATTCTCTCCCCATATTCTAAGCGCAGCATTTTTTGTCAAAGTGCTGCCGACGCTCGACTTCCGCCGCTGAACTTTTGATGTCCTGGATCCTCCTCCGTGCATGTCTCGGTCGTCACCGCCTTATACAGTGACTGGTTTTTTTACTCTCTATAGTACTGAAAAGATTAGCAAGAAAAGAAAGCGCAATCGCAAAGATCGGGACTAGGTCTTGCGAGACATGTGCATAATCGCGCGCCTTCGTGACGCATATCTGAAGTTTCTTCAACGGATATGAGCCGTACTATAGTATACATGTTTGAGACGAACTGCAGGGGAAAATATGCTATAAAGCCTTAGACGTTGCGTGCTTGTAGGCAGTGCAGATGTGCGGAGGTGGTCGCATGCATTGCGATCGCTTCGTCACATCAATCGAGCACATTTCTCTATTATTCTGTAGACAACGTGTGAACATAGGCTCATCAGCAACAGGCTATTTCATATCCACTGCGGGAGGAAGACGATCTCTCAGCATTCTCCAATTAACCCTATCTTGCTTCAGTTGACGTGATTCTGGGCCTACAAATTTCGTAATTTAATCACTCCAGCTGGCTCTCCGTCGGACTCGGCTGTGTTTGCCTTCCCATGGCACCTATTTTCTAATTCTAATGGACCAACATATATTATAGACTAACATTGGATGTGGAGCAAAGCAGACGTCTGACTGAACCCATAGTCCACAAGCTTTCGTGATAAGTATGTTGAGCAACAATGGCAATCATATCTGCTACTGATGGTAGTGCAATTCTCCTGATACAATACACCTACTATGCTAAACTGATGAGAAAAAAGAATAAAACGAGCAAGCTTGAGGAGAATAACAATACTTTTGTACTCTGTGTTGCAGCTGCATATAACGTACGTACACCCACAGTTCGTCGTTTCATGTCGCATTTCCTTAGCAAGCATTGTTTAGCAATGTTAGGTCTGCTTACGCAATCAAAAGGGATATAATATTTTTCGCCGATCGGGACCTTAATGGCGTGGCACGTAGCATACCTACTGGGGAGTTTGTGGATACATTTAATTTTATTTAATCTACAAATGTGCTATCCAGGTGGACACACAAAACACCTCAGCCGCCGAAGATAAATACGCGTGATCCACTTCACGCCGTGCCGCGAAGTCAAGGTAACAAAAGTGAACGACAGGAAAGTCACACATTCTTCAGCCTATCTTCTCCTCTAGCCGAACCGCAAAACCTACGCCTATAGCGCGCCTGCCGCTAGAGCTTGGCATGCGAATTCAGAAGCGTCGTTCATTACGTGTTGCGAAACATAAACCGAAAGAATAGAGGGGTGGCACTGAGGCAGCAGGCAGCAGACAAAAAGGGGAGGGGGATAATAGAGGAAAGATAAAGCCTTAACTATTCCCAAACAAACGCAAAAGGAAAGGACATGGGCAGCCAGCTGATCACAAGAGCTCCACTGCATGCGATATCTAATAAGCCAGAACCAATCAAACAGGGCACCCGTCATTATACTCCATCTCATGAGTTCGTTGCAGCACTGTGGAAGCTGCAGTACTGCATAGCCAACAGGAAGGACGAATGCCCCTCGAGATAATGTTCATCCGCACCGCGTCGTCTGCACGCGCAAATGTCCTTACGCGTCGCGTATCGCTCTAACGCATCACATACGAAGCAAAAACGAAACTCTCCAATCTTGCCATTAATCAGACAGTTGCGCTCGGAACTTCATTCCGCTGCTCAAGGATATTGTCTGAGTACTCCTCGTATATGCCTTCGGCAGCGTTAAACACGGAGTCAACTCATCTTCACGCGCGCCTTTCCCTTCTCTTTCTCCCACAGATACGCACGCACGCACAAAGTAAAAAAGAAAGAAAGAAAGAAAGAAAGAAAGAAAGAAAGAAGGAAGGAAAGAAAGAAAGAAAGAAAGAAAGAAAGAAAGAAAGAAAGAAAGAAAGAAAGAAAGAAACGGTAAGAAAGTAAAGCACTTGTTTCGTGTGCGTATTTCTCGGCAGTTCAGCTGTCAAAACTCTGGCCAGCCGCGGATTCTCGGCTACGAAATGCTGAGCCTTACCGGGCCTGCATGTATCTCAACAAAGAAGTCTCACCAAGCTCGGAGTCTATACATAGTCCACTGAGGCTTGCGAGTCTTTTTTTCGAAACTTTCCTAAGGCTGGCGTTATACCACCGCGAATAGATTCCGGCTACATCCCACGGCACATGACATAGCTGTTCTGCATGCACCGCCACTCCAAGAGATGAGCTCATACGGAGAAATCTCTTCAGGAATTCTCGTCTAACCCGCACCGAATTCTTTGAATCGTGAACTTACCTCGACAGCTGTAGACTGAAAGCAATGCTGTAGGGATAAACTTTGTACGAAGCAAAGGATTTTTCCCGTCCACAGTTCGCGCAACTGCGCGACGGTGTTACACGAAGACAGAACACGACGGCGTGGAGCTCTGAACGAATTTCAACTTGAGATCCAGTCAAAGCTGCGAGACTTGAAATCTAGAAGATTTGAATATTTGGACTGTACGGAAGCGCGCAAAGGTTGCAGAAGAATGCCGTGTTGGTTCGTTAATAAAGCAGTACGGGAACCGTACTCTAGATAAACAACTGAACGGTATACAGCGGTGTGACCTGGATGGATTACGCAGGCTATCCCCATGCCATATCTGAATTATCCGTCAGCTAGTTCAATACAAAGGACATATAACAAGGCGCTAATATGCAGGGCAACCAGGCATCAGATGTCCCCAGGGCATTTATCGCGATGAACGTCTAACTGCTTGCAACATTCAGTTGGGCAATCAAATAACTTAACAAAATATCAGATTAGGTGTATGCAACCTTTTGGTGATACCTTATCGGTTCGAATATATAGTATAGGAAAAGTATAGAAATATTTCCTAAGCATACTTTGTGGCGCAAAATACATTTCTTGAAAAGGGATAGAAGAAAGGAAGACAGTGAAGCGCCAAACTACCAACTGTTTAATGACAGCCTGAAAAACGTATAGAAGAAAAGACAACTTCCGCTCATGCGCAGGGCTCCCTGCGCAGAACTTTTGAGTAAATAAAATAAGGCGGTTAACCAGTAAATTGGACTAATGGGCTGTGTGTTTATTCTTCGTTCTAAAGCTGGCCTCACGTGCCGAAGTTTCCTGCCCTAAATGAGCACTATAACTACTCTGCCAATACTTCAGGACTGCTGCACATACTATGTATTCATATGTTGTCTTGCTGTATAATCGCGCAGTTCTCTTCTTACAGGTAAGTTCTCTTGCTCACGCCGATTTTATGCGCCCGTTAGATAACACCTGTGCTGACACGACAGTTACGACTTCATGTATCTTTTTTTTTTTGCATTAGAGGTAGGCAAATACCCTTGAAACTAAGAAAAATGCACTGGAATAAGCGAGAACACCTTGGTTCATTTGCCATAATACTTATTTCTACGAGCCAGTTTCGTTTTCGGTACTCAGGGGGTTGGTGCGTCATTACGTCATGACACACTGACTCGTTCCGATCAGTGCCATCGGCGCGGCTGCCACACGCAAGCGCAGTCAGAACTTACGCACTTTTTTTTACAGCGAAGCTGACAAGTTCTCCCAGAATCACAGTTAATAGTTCCCCAGGATCGTGTCCGTGCGTCTACACGAAACTATCATCATCAGGATTCGCTCCAGCATCGTCGTCTTCCACAGTTGGCTCGTTGGTGCCCCTCGGCGCTACCGCGCGAACGGGCTCGTGCCACTGCTCCCGCGTTCGTCGTAGTAATTAATTAAAAATAATTAAGGAACACAAAGACGTAACCAATAATTGAGAATGACATTAAGGAACTGTCGCAATTTACCCAGTGATAAACATCGGGGCTGCTCGTTTCAGCTTCGCTTGTTAACTGTTTCTACACCCGCCGTGGTTGCTCAGTGGCTATAGTGTTGGGCTGCTGAGTACGAGGTGGCGGGATCGAATCCCGGCCACGGCAGCTGCATTTCGATGGGGGCGAAATGAGAAAACAACCGTGTACATAGATTTAGGTGCACGTTAAAGAACCCCAGGTGGTCGAAATTTACGGAGTCCTCCACAACGGCGTGCCTCAGAAAGTTGTTTTGGCACGTAAAACCCCATAATTAAGTATTTCTACGGAGTGCTTGGTCCGATAATTTTCTTTTATAAGCAACGTCATCCTCCTTTAAACCATTTTGGCATTTTGAGACCAACTTCAAATTAAGATATCGCCCAAGTTTTTTGCAACCTTCATATTCGTTAAGTGTCATCCTAATCACGCGCGAGAAGCGCGCTGTAAGGTTTATACAACTTGGAAAACATATGTCAGTACTCCTTTATGTTCAATGCGCGCACAAAAATGTTGTTCGTCCCGTCGTCCCCGCTGTTTACTCCGAAAGGTCTGATACGCTTTTAGACGTGCCAGCGTCGCGACCTTGCACGGAACCACATTTTCAACTCCATAAGCTAATGGAGCGTGCAGCCAGAATTATCGCTGCATGCATTTTTTTTTTTAATTCCTCCGAGTTTTCGTCGGGCACGCATTCGTCGCACCGTACGATTCCTCTCGCGTACTACAACTTCCCTTTTCAACGACACCGCATGCGCGCTCCAGCATTTACGGTCTCAAAGAGCTCTGTGATCTCGCCGCACTGCGTCGGCACTCTGCCCGTCGAATGTGAGGAGAGGAAACCAGGCGTGCTTTTCAACGACCGCAGAGCCATGCACGCGGGCACCGCACCCAGCACAACGATTGCGGTGGCCGCCCAGATATACGGGACCCCGGGCTCACGCGCGCGCGTGCGGTTGAACACGAAGAAGGCCCGTGGTTTATGTTCGTCCAGAAACGACAAGGCGGCTTCCCAACGACACTCGGTGGCCCGTGCTTGCAAGATATAACGGAACTCGCACGGCGTTTTTATGTGTGCGCGCGCAGGGACTGCATTTCAGTTATAGGGGGCGCACGCACATGCTCGCTTCTTCTGCGCTCGCCAGGCGCGTGCGCATTCTTTTTTTCTTTCTTTTATGCCCGGTGCTGCACCCTGTTTACGTGGCGCTAAAAGGCTCTGTCGCGGCAATATATGCGTTCGTCTTTGCCACATAACCGCCAGCAGGATGCGCCTGTTTTTCCGTTCATCGAGAAATAGGCTCGTTGATTTGATTTCTTTTATCTGTTCCGATTCGTGTTCAGCGTGGTACACACCGAAACGTTTCGCATGCGTGTATATGGCGGCAACGGCTGAAAAGTTGGTCTGGGTATGGGAGTTGTCGATGAGTTGTGCCTACACTCCCATACAATAAGCAACATTTTCATCATTCGCAAACTATAACAACACTTGATGTCTCCTCGTAGTGTTCGATTATGAATTTTCGGCTTCGCGATATAACTGCTCCGCTGCGGCATCTGCACGTATACAGCACATTATTGGGCTTGCTGTGTAATATAGTAAAGAGAAAATCGACGGCAGTTATAATATATATTTTAATGGATGCATGCTTGTGCAGTTCCTGTTCGAATCAAGTATTTGCTCTTTAAAATTTTTTAACCATTTGCATCCCTCCGATGACAACCTCGAGGCGGTAGATGAGAGGCAAAATGATTTCAAAAAGGCTAATTGAATCGAATTGCTCTTATTTATTCTACGTATGCAACGGTATATTCTGGGATAAAAGATGCGCAGCAACTTGACAGACTCAGGGGCAGTGTTCTTACTTCACAGCAGTATTATACATACGAGCAAGTTGGTGATGAAAGTCCGCATAGCATTAGCAGGTAAACATTGATGTTACAACTTTATCATTTTGACATATTTGCAGGAGGATTTCTAGATACTCAAATCTACAGCGGCCACACACGAATATTTTTTAAGAAATAAAAAGCACATAAAATGCTGTATCGTAAGATCTTGCAATTGATAACACACGCGCTCACGCGCTCACGCGCACGCGCGCGCACACAAACACACACACACACACACACACACACACACACACACACACACACACACACACACACACACACACACACACACACACACACACACACACACACACACACACACACACACACACACACACACACACACACACACAATGCACATGTCATAGGTGCAAAGAAGTAACTGTAAAATGCGCATAACAATTCGCATTTTCACATTAAGAGATATTCGGAAGGTAACAATAATACACTAGCTAGAGACACTCACATTGGTTTAAGTTTCTTGCTACATTTTCTTTTATTGTGCGTGAAAAAGAAAATCTCATCTGATATTCAGGCTTTATTGCTGAGGATGAGAGAGCATACTTTTATCTTATCAAGTGCACTTTCGGCACCACAGAATTGCAGGATTTTGTCGGTATCAAAGGGAGGCCTTCCTACATGGTCTTGTTACATTCCAGTGGCCATACGTTACCAATCCCATGACTGTAATTTTTGTTACACACATTGCACTAAATCAGTGCAAATGAATCGAATTCTGTGGTTTTATGTGCCAAAACTACGGTCTAATTATTAAGCACGCCGTAGTAGGGGACTCCGGATTAATTTCGACCACCTGGAGTTCCTTAACGAACACCCAATTCACGGTACACGGGCGTTTTTTGCATTTTGCCCCCATCGAAATGCGGCCGTCGTGGCGGGGATTTGATACCGCGACCTCGTGCATACCAGCGCAATACCATAGCCGCTAAGCCACCGCGGTGCGTGTAAATGTTGGACCGCTCAGCATTTTGCGTGTTCGTATGCAGGTGTTGCGTGTGTCTACTCCTGTCGAAACAACTATACCATTGTTGACCTCTGTTCATCGGTTGACTAAAGTGGCTGGCACTTTCTTCCGATTAGACAAAAAATACCCTGTTTTTCACACCGAGTCCTGTGCCGATATATGCGACAGAATAATTTTCTTACTTACCCATGGCTATCTATCTATCTATCTATCTATCTATCTATCTATCTATCTATCTATCTATCTATCTATCTATCTATCTATCTATCTATCTATCTATCTATCTATCTATCTATCTATCTATCTATCTATCTATCTATCTATCTATCTCGAAGTATTATAAAGAAACATTGAACCCGCAGTGGTTGCTTAGCGGCTTTGGCATTGCGCTGCTATTACAGTAGCGATCAAATTGAAGGTCATCGAGCGAGCATCGACCGGCGGGCCTTCCAAGCAGCATAGCGGCCGATTTCGGAACCGCGAAGATAAAAATTCGCTGCCTTCTTCCCTTTTTATGCTCTACCAGGCTGCAATCCTGACCCCCAAGACTAACTCGCCACATTTTTGTGTTTGTTTCCTTGTCATGGCGTGGATGTGTGTGCGTCGCTATCTCATGAATTTCTCGGCTAACAATGACGCCTCTGTGCAAAAGCTGATGAGGCAATCGAAACGAATTCGCAGGTTATCTCGTGAAGGGTGACGAGAGTGACAGCTGCAACAGCAAAAGAGAGAGAGGGGAGCTATCTGATGTTTCCCTCTCGACTGACGGCGACGACGTAACGTGGCGCTGCTCCTAGTTACAGTCGCCGCTCGAGCGATCACCTTCGAATTGATCGCGACTGTACGAGGTCGCAGGATCGAATCCCGGCCGCGGCGGCCGCATTTCGATGGGGGCGAAATGGAAAAAAACGCCCGCGTATCGTGCATTGGGTGCCCGGTACAGAATCCCCGGTGGTCGAAATTAATTTGGAGCCCCCCGTTACGGCGTGGCTCATGATCAGCTCGTCGGTTTTCGTACGCAAAGCCCCACAATTTATTTTAATTTTTTAAAGAAGCATCGAAGGACGCTCGTCAGCGGCCAGAGCGGGTTTGACCGGGACCTCCACGCGGGCGACCCCTGTTCCGGTCATTCTCCCCTTCGGTTCCGACGAATTAACGTCTCGCCAGGCGCCGCCGTGCGGGCGCATATAGCGTGCCCTAACGACCTTCCGGTCCTCACGTCACGCTCTCCCCTCGTGCCGGACCGGCACACGTGCGTTCAGTTAGCTGGCGTCGCAGGGAGCTTGACCGCACAGGCCGTGCCACGCAGTCTGAGCGAAAACGAGCGCAGGCTCTCTGAACTTCGGCATCTCGAAGCACTTCGAAGCCCTGACTGAGCTTCGGCATCTCGGCGTATCTCGGCGCTGCGGGAGATAACGCGGCACTCCGCCTACGGGTGGCCCCTTGCTTGTCTCGGAGCGAGCTGTCATTTCTCCATTAAAATACGCGCGAAACGAAAAAAACATTGTTCATTTTAGCGTCAATCGGTTAATACGTATGCTGTCTGCGTTTCATCTATGTGCTTCGAACATGACATCTGCCCCTTCATGCTTCGAAATTAAGCTTTGAAAAAAAAAATATTGCAACGGTAAATACTCATGCATGTTCGTTCTCTCTTATGAAAATCCCAGCATTTACCCACTAGGTTACATCTGTGGTGGAATCCGTGCGACTGTGTTCGATTGCCGGTGGAAAAACATCGCCCTGTCCACCGACGCGCGATCTCTTTATACCATATACGCTATAGTGTAGGGAAGAAGGCGATCACCCGTTCTAGTGTCATCCCCTAGTCACCGATTGAACGACGACAGCGAGAGAGCAAAACGAGACTGTGGAGTCCTGTCATTCCTCGACTGAGTGCTCTGCACGGTGTGAGAAGTGCTGCCTCTGTGGGGGAACACACTAGGCAGACTATTCCGAGTGCTCAGCTCACGCTCAAGGAACACAAATTCTTGAAGTAGCCGACCGCCATCGCTGCTGTCGAAGAGGTGCGATTGCAGTTGTTAAAGACTTCTGATACTCTGGTATTGCGGCGCGCAACATTTCAGTCATGGATAGAATTACTCGGAAGTGATTGTCTCAGTTGTGGAAAAAAGGCAATGGCTAAAGATACGGATAAATTGATATCCAGCCTATCCCAATGCATGGCGCTAATAATTTCTAGCAAGATGATACAAATGATACAGCCCACTACCGCACCGCTGCAGTCCTCAGTACCTAGAGCCACATCACGAATGCCTAGGGACGAGGTAGAGACGGATTCTATATATTGTTACGCATGAAGAAAACGAAGACCAGTGAACGTGCTTGCGGTCCCGAGTGGAAGAAGAAAGAAGAGAACGACGCTCAGTTGATAAACCAGCTGACCGCTCTTGCGCTCACCTTCGCGACCTAAAGTAAACGGTCCCCTTCATCCGTAAGGGTTATACACGGTCTCCTTCGCGCGTAACAAAGTGGTGGAGGTGCGGGGTATCGCTCACAACAACGGAACCATCACTGCCGCAGCTTCGTCGAAGCCGTCGACTTGCCGGCCTCCCGCCATCAGCCGTGACCATCTTCGACATGCCAGAAGAAGGAGCCACTCCGAGGGCAGCGCCTAGCAGTCCGCTGCCATACTACCGAGTTCCACCCACCTTCGGAGGCAAAGCGGGGGAAGATGCCGACGAGTGGCTCGTCCACTACAAACGAGTGAGCAAGTCCAACGGGTGGGATGCAACCGCTCAGCTCACCAACGTGGTGTTCTCCCTGACCGATACCGCCCTCGTGTGGTATGAGAACCACGAGGACGCGCTTACGACGTGGGAACATTTTGTTGACGAGTTAAAGGCGTGTTTTGGGGACTCAGTCGCCAAAAAGAAGCGTGCGGAGCAGACACTGTCGCAACGGGCGCAGCTACCAGGTGAGACATGCACAACATACATCGAAGAAGTGTTAAAGCTGTGCAAGGTGGTCAATGCTCGCATGTCGGAAGAAGATAAAGTTGGGCATTTGCTGAAAGGAGTGGCTGAGGATGTGTACAATTTTCTAATCGGAAAGGAGAGCCTCAGTTCTGTGTCCGACGTCATTCGGCACTGCAGAACTTTTGAAACGCTCAAGATGCGTCGGATTGCGCCAAAGTTTGGTCGGTTGGCAAACGTTACGACGGTTGCCAGTGTGGACACGAGTCCTTGCCTCGACCTCCCTTCGACCATCCGACAGATTGTCCGCGAGGAACTTTCCCGCCGCGAAGGGTTGTTGCATTCAACTGTTGACCACCATGGCGTGTACACGTCACGTGAGGCTATGACGGCGCCACATTCGGCCCCTTGGCAACCAATGGTTACCGCAGCGGCCGTGGAGTACAGCGCAGCCCCACAGTCGAGGACGACAACACGCCCGCCGACTCCGCGCTATGACCGATGCACTCAGCGCACGCCTTCTCGACGCCCGATGTATCGTCGTGACACACGCCACGAACCAACCCACTACACGCGCGAAAATGATAATATCCACTTCATGGACGAACGACCAAGGTTTAGACCTCTCCCGGTGTGTTATTCCTGTGGTGTCCAGGGTCATATATCGCGGTTTTGCAACCAGCGTATGACCACGTGGTATGGCCAGCCGTCAGAGTTTTCTCGGCCCTCCGAACGGCCACACGGTGCCCCGTGGCCAGCACACGTATCGTCTGGCGACGAGTATTGGCCGAGCAGCTCCCGGAATCGCTCCCCAGCATCTGACAGAAGTTTGACACCCCCACCGCAACGTCGTGCTCCCCGTTCTCCCTCACCGCTGCGTCGCACCGCGTCCCCTTCGTCACCGGAAAACTAGCTAGCGCGGCCGATGGAGGTGAGGTCGCTGGAGACGTGCTACTGACAGAAATACCTCCTGTGTTGATGCTGAAAAACAAAGTGCGCGTGCTTGTAGATAATGTCCCTGTGATGGCTCTGGTGGACACAGGCGCAACAATTTCGGTCATGAGTGTCTCGTTTAAACACGTGTTAGGGCGAAAGGTTTTGTTTAAATGGGACGAAGATTCAAAGTTCTGTGGAGTGAGTGGTGAGCCGTTGCGACCTATTGGTGTGTGTAGTGCTGACGTATTTTTGGGAGGCCATGTTATTACGACAGAGTTTGTAATTATTCCTCGGTCGACCCATGATGTTATTCTCGGCATGGACTTCTTGCGGGAGTGTGGTGCTACTGTCGACTGCCGCACCGGAAAAGTATTCTTAAGTGGTAGGATTCCATCAGGACTCCTGGAGAACCCTGTAGATCGCGAAACTACACTGTGTGTTTGTGGTGATACGGTCATACCTGCATCATCTACCGTTTGCGTTCCCGTTGTCTGTTGCGGCGCCGATTCCGACTGCTTCGAAGCTACCGTAGAACCGATGCACTTTAACTGTATGAAGAAAAATGTTTTGGTTCCACATTGTGTGGTGTCGATCAAAGGCGGACGCACTGGCTTATGGACCGTAAACTGTTCTAAGGAGCCCGTTATACTACCTGACGGCATGAAATTAGCCTTCGCCAGGGAACACGCGTCCTTATCAGTGGCTCAACTTACAGATGTGCCGGAAGAACCTGACGGCCACAGTTCGGAAACGGCCCTTTTGTCGATGGTCAATAAATCGCTCAGCACGAGTGAACGCCGAACGTTAGTGGGTGTGCTTTCGAAGCACGTTTCGGTATTCGACTTTGCGCAGAAGGACAATATACCTGCAATCCCTGCGTCTCGAACGCGCCATACCATCAACACGGGTTCGGCAAATCCGATTAGACAAAAGCCATATCGTGTTTCACCATCAGAGCGCCAGATTATCAACGAACAAGTGCACGAAATGATGAAAAAGGGAGTCGTACAAGAGTCAGCAAGTCCGTGGGCAGCTCCAGTGATTCTTGTTAAAAAAAAAGATGGATCTTGGAGATTTTGCGTCGACTATCGCCGTTTGAATGCTGTAACAAAAAAGGACGTGTACCCACTCCCACGTATTGATGACGCAATAGACTGCCTTCATTCCGCCTCTTACTTTTCCTCAGTAGATTTACGATCCGGCTATTGGCAAATTCCGATGCATCCTGACGACAAGGAGAAGACTGCCTTTGTAACCCCTGACGGGCTCTTCGAATTTAATGTGATGCCATTTGGATTGTGCAACGCTCCGGCAACTTTCGAGAGATTTATGGACACTGTATTGCGTGGCTTGAAGTGGAACATCTGCATGTGCTATCTCGACGACGTCGTCATCTTTGGCCGCACCTTCAGCGAACACAACTCGCGTCTGGATATTGTCCTGAACTGCATCAGAAACGCTGGTCTAGTTTTAAACTCTAAGAAATGCCACTTCGGAGACCGCCAAACCCTTGTGCTTGGGCACCTCGTCGACAAGGATGGCATCCGCCCTGATCCCCAGAAAACAGCAGCCGTTGAAGCGTTCAGTGCACCGCGCTGTGTCAAGGAGCTCCGTAGTTTTCTGGGGCTTTGTTCCTATTTCCGCCGATTTATTCCTAAATTCGCCGACGTTGCGTATCCGCTGACATGCCTGCTACGAAAGGACACCCCCTTTGAGTGGACTCCGGAGTGCGACTCTTCTTTTCGTCAGTTGAAGTTCCTGCTGACGTCACGACCGGTTCTTCAACACTTCAGTCCTTCAGCTCCGACAGAACTCCATACGGATGCCAGTGGCATAGGTATTGGTGCCGTCCTAGTTCAACGCTGCGGTGACCGCGAACACGTGATCGCATATGCAAGCCGCTCATTAAGTAGGCCCGAGCAGAATTACACTGTGACGGAACAAGAATGCCTCGCGGTAATATTTGCGGTTCAGCGGTTTCGTTCTTACCTGTATGGACGCCCCTTTACAGTGGTCACCGACCACCACTCGTTGTGTTGGCTTGTGAATCTTCGTGACCCTTGTGGCCGCCTTGCGCGCTGGGCGCTCCGACTGCAAGAATACAGCTTCACCGTCTCTTATAAGAGTGGTCGACGACACGCTGATGCGGACTGTCTCTCGCGTATGCCACTTAGTACTACGGACTGTGACGCCGATGACTTCGATCACCTTGTGGCTTCTGTGTCGCCGCGTTTTCCAGACTTCGACTGCTTCAAAACCGAACAGCGAAAAGACGATAAATTAACACCGCTCTTCACCGCTACGACCGCCTCGACGACAGCAAACCATTTCTGTGTACGTGATGGACTCCTCTATAAGAAGAACTTTTCCAGCACTGGCGCACGTTTCCTCCTAGTGGTACCGGAGAGCCTTCGCACAGCGATTCTGCGTGCTATGCACGACGACCCTACGTCTGGCCATCTGGGTTCGGCGAGGACGCTTTACCGGATTCAGGAACGCTTTTATTGGCCTGGAATGCGACAATCTGTTGAGACGTATGTGGCCAGCTGCATGCAGTGTCAGCGCCACAAACGGCCATCTACTGCTCCGGCAGGTCTTCTGCAGCCGATCCCGCCTCCAAGCACGCCTTTCCAACAAGTGGGCATTGACTTCGTAGGCCCATTTCCCAAATCAGCCAAGGGAAACCGCTGGATAGTTGTTTGCGTCGACTACCTCACACGCTACTGCGAGACGGCGGCCGTGCCCTCCGCAACTGCCACTGACGTTTCAACATTCCTGCTGCAATATGTGATCCTGCGACATGGTCCGGCCCGCGTGATCATCAGCGACTGTGGACGACAATTCACAGCGGACGTCGTAGAGCAGCTGCTTCGTTTGTGTGATTCCCACTTGCGTCACTCGACACCATACCATCCACAGACGAATGGGCTTACGGAGCGTACCAACCGAACAATTGTTAACATGCTATCTATGTACGTTTCATCCGACCACAAGAACTGGGATGACGTACTGCCTTTTATCACGTACGCATTCAACACCGCCAAGCACGAGACCACCGGCTATAGCCCTTTCTTCCTGCTGTACGCACGGCCACCCCGGTACACAATCGACACTGTTTTCCCCTTCTGCAGTCACGAAAATTCCACTGTCGCCGAGACTCTCTGCCTCGCCGAAGAAGCTCGTCGTATTGCTCGTTTGCGCACTTTGGCATCGCAGGACAGATCAAAAGTACGCTACGACATTCGCCACCGTCCGGTAACCTATCGCCCTGGTGATTTAGTCTGGCTGTGGACTCCAGTACGTAAACGCGGGTTATGCCAAAAGCTTTTGGCCACCTACGATGGACCGTTTGTGATTATTAGCAGACTCACGGAAGTCACGTATAACATAGCTCGCCTCACGGCGAGTGGTAGAAGAGCTGCCAAGACACAAGTGGTCCATGTCGCCCGCTTGAAATTGTTCACGTCAAGACACATGGATTGACTCGCCCGGCGGGCTTCGTCTGCGACGAGAGGAATGTTACGCATGAAGAAAACGAAGACCAGTGAACGTGCTTGCGGTCCCGAGTGGAAGAAGAAAGAAGAGAACGACGCTCAGTTGATAAACCAGCTGACCGCTCTTGCGCTCACCTTCGCGACCTAAAGTAAACGGTCCCCTTCATCCGTAAGGGTTATACACGGTATCCTTCGCGCGTAACAATATCTATAGACCTGCGGTCAACGGACACTACACCGCCAGTCCGGCCGGGCCAGGATAGACCTCTCGTTAAGACTCCGTTAGTGTCACAGATATGAAACGTGATTCTCGAGTTCCCAAACGCATGTGATCCCCAATTTCTACGATTATGATGACAAAAGAAAAAGAAAAGAGTAAATCGTGGTGTATGCGTATGAAGGTATCCCAAAGACGGTGGTTGCCTCTGCTGTGCGCTCAAAAACATTGGGCAGTTGAAATTATTGAAGTGGAACTCTCGTTCTATATTCTCATCTTCAGCAGATTTGTTTACCTACCAAATCAACTTAAGCAAGATATTATACTTATTCAGGTAACTTAGCTTTCACCAGACAGAAATTTCCATTTGAAACTCGCGAGGTGCCGGATTATTGATGTTTGTTTAAAAAAAAAATTGTAATAGGGCGAAATTTTCTTTTCAAATCATTGACCCCGATTGCGAAATTCTGGCATTAGATTTTTGTCTCCCAGGAGGCACAGCTGACAAGCCCAAAACCTGAGGACCAACTACGGCTGGTGAACTGCAGGCCCAGGCTATCGGCACAGGGCCACGGCTACATGGAATTGGGTGGCCGCCCACCTTCGGACATCAAAAGCTTGGTCTCCGAAATAAAGTTTATTCACTCACTCCCAGGGTATCATCCTCTTCCAATTATAGATGCTTATTTCCCCGCTGGTCTGCAAAGTACGCGTCAACTTGATAAGGTTGTGGCTACTTAATCGTAGAAAGGAAATTTTGCTTGCTCGCATCACGTTTCGTGGGAGAGCTAAAAGCAAATTTATGTGGCAAGCGACTATGGGAGGGGGCTATTGATAGAATTTTTTTTTCGTGTCAGAACACAAGGCATGTAGCATTTGCTAGAGGTCAGTTTCGTTCGCCGTTAGATTTAACGTTTCGTAGAGCTGGCCTGCATGTTGCGTCGTGGTTCAGGGTTAACTCAGCAACCAAAAGCGACCATCTTTCTGTGCCCTTCGAAGTCATTTGTCCAACAGCATCTTTAGAATACCAAGCGTGTTCATTTGTGAACCACAATAAATTTCACACTTACTTGCGTTCAGCAGTTTCGAAACTTGGTGATGCCATAGGCAAGGAAATCGCTTCAACGATTTATTCGGTTCTAGAGTGTTCCCGGAAGAAAGCTGCATTTGTTATCCCATCGGCTAAAAGCAACGCTTGTGGTTTGCCGAATGATAAATGTATACGCGGGTCTATATAAATATAAAAGCCGCTTTGAAAAATCTTCCATTTAAACAATGCCCGACCAATTGGAAAAATTATCAGTTTCTTGCTCGTGTACTTAAGCGTACTGTTAACCGAGCCAAAGATGAATACGACATTAAGCATCACGATTATCAGTCAAAACTGTAACACAAGCGTGCTTTGTTCGCATGTCTTCGTGCTAGGAAAGTTCTACTAACGCCGTAGACATTATACTCAATTGTTTTGATCCCACAAGAAATGAACGCCTCCGTAGAAGAGATTGCCAAAGGTTTAGAAAATCTATTTGCAGCCTAGCTTCCAGCTATCCATTTTACATTAGACCTTTCGAATGGCTTCACGTCAATTTCATCATCTGAGCTAAATTAGGCTGCAGTACGGTTGCCGAATACAGTCCATGGCCCTGACGGAGTCACAGATACAATGTTAAAGATATTGCTACAGGAATCACTTAACGTTCTTTTAGGCCTGGCAAATTATGAAATAAAGAAATGCGTGGATCCCGTTGCAATGGAAACTTGCCAAAGTAACAATGATGCTGCAGAAACAATGGGGGAAGGTAGACTTTGGAGAACAGGCCCATTGTGCTTACGTCAAGCGTAATAACATTAATTGTGAGCCTTCTTCACCTTCGTCACATGAAATCTGTTAATTATAATGGCCCGCTGCTCCATCTCGCATGCCCATGTCAATTTAGAAACCCACTTGCGACTCCTTGTCTTTCCGTCTATTCCTGCTTCCTCCTCCTCCACTTACAACTCGCTCGTCGTCATAAGCAATACGCTGCTTTAGTGACGCTAGATATCGCTAAAGCGTCCGATAACATGAATCACACTGCTTGAATAATTCAGTTAAGATGCTGTGATGTTCTAGGGTATATAGTAGCGTGGATTCATTCATATTTAGGTGAGGAGAATCATGTTGCTATAAAAGCGGATTTTCTTCTTCTAGGTAAATCCAACGAGAGTAATGCCGCAAGGCTCAGTTCTTTTCCCGGTGCATCTTAATATTCTCATGAGCACAACTGTCCGTCATGAAGTTGTGACTACTTATGTTTATGCAGATGGTAATGCAGTTTTCGCATCTGCATTCGACATCCACAAGCTATAGTCAACCTTTTAGTCAACGCCATAAAATGTGCCATCCCCGTTTTTCCGCTACATGACCCAGTGCACACCTCATTGCCTTACCACTTTCAAGACGTACCACAGGTAGAGTGCATTAAATACCTTGGAGGGATTTATAACGCCTCTCTCATCTGGCGTCCACACTTAGATCATATATGACTGGAAAGGGCACCCGTGCAACTGACATTTTTTTGTATGTGGAGCAATCGCCGAATAGCATTGACAAGAGATGCACTCCTAATGAAATATTGTATGTACGTTCGTCCTGCATTAGAATTGGGTTGCGTGCTCATCTCTGGAGCTCCAGCCTGTAAGTCCCGCTCCCTGATCCTAATAGAAAGAGAATCATTACGCTTGTGTCTAGGGCTTCCTAAATTTGTTGCAAATTCTGCTCTTTATCTAGAATCCCATGTTCGTCCTATTTTGTACAGGTTCCGTCTTTTGACGGTGCAGACGTTCTTGAGAATTAATGAACAACCGCGGCGATGTTCTCAAACAATACTTATTTCCCAGCCTGCTTTGTTTTTTGGTGCACATGTCAAGTGGCCGCGATATCATACTTTGCAAATTACATTAATGCAAAAATTACTTGACCGTCTGGACATGCGCATCTGCGAAGTACTTCCGATTCCTGACAGCTCTGTTGCTATTTGTATTCATTTCGAATGAAGTTTTCATGACAACGCAAGATTACTTCCACATCATATTCTAGAGGGTCTATTACAAGCTCATCTACATAGCCTTGAAACAAACATCGTAATTAGTACGGATGCTTCGCAATGCGAAGAAAAATCAGATGTAAGTACATTTTGCCTAATTTATGATTGGACGTTTTCTCTTCAGCTGCAAGATTTTATGCCCATCTCTCTGGCTGAACGAATGGCAGTGGTGTTGGCTCTACGCGAATTAAGTCCATCAATTACATCAGCCGTGATAGTGACTGATTCGTTATCGTTGTGCTCCTACCTTACCTCTTCTCGTCACTCTCGTGTAATGAGGACTTTCCTTCATTGGTACCTGGGTACTTAGAAGTGTGCGTTTAATTTGGGTGCCTGTCAACAAAGGACTGTTTATAAATGAAACTGAAGATTCTCTAGCCAAGGTATCCGTAAGTGGCCCGATTCTCCCCTATTGTCCTTTGACTGCTGACGGCACTGCTGCTAGATTTCGTAGGAGTGTCATTATGCAGGCAGAGTCAGGCTCCGCAGTAACTAACTCTGTGGATTGCCGACATCTACACCTCCGGCATAGAAATGTTTTGCCAAACACGAAAACTCGAAGTGTCCATCCCGAGTCTGCCACTGCCGTATGTGTATACGTTAAACTTCTATCTACACGGACTGGTCTCCTCACCATTGTGCTCACTCTAAGTTGAAGCGGAGGCAATATACCATTTCTTGTTGTTTTGTAGGCGTTGCTCTGCAATAATCAAAATATTACTGGAAACTCCGCTTCGCAATATTGGCCAAGGTTTCACCGCTTCGCAATATTGGCTAGCTAGGGGCCAGCGCATTGCATCCGCAGAACTCAGTTTACCGCTGAATCTCTTTTGCCAATAAATCTTTTTAAAATTTGTGGATGTGCTGGTCAACCGCAGTTTGTGCATCCTAGAGCTCCGCACCGGCATGTAATAAGCGTCGGCTATACCAGATGACGGCGCCAAGCCAGCCCCATCGCTTCAAGCTACCTACAGCCATCATCACTTCAAGCTATCATCTGCAGCAGTGGATTTCTTCAGATGATGATGATGATGATGGCGACGACGACGACGACGATGATGATGATGATGATGATGATGATGATGACCTTTATGTATTTGGCGCCTACCCACTCACGGGCATTGGCCTATAGAGCCGGGCAGACATTACATATGTGTTCAGGCAATAAATTTATATATCTATAGTTTTCATGAATAAATTAAAGTGAGGAAAGTTCAAAACGATTGAGTAGACAGTCATTCAATTAAAAAGAAAAAAAGTATATATAATATAAACGAGGCAATAAAGGAGGAATGACATGAATAATACGGTCACCATCATTTCTCACACCTAAACGCTTGCTCAGTGTGCATGGCGAAAGCATAAGTGGATGTTTGCAATGCAGCGTGGGCACAGCTTAATTATTAGCATTGCGACGCACAATGCAGCGTGAAATCTAGTAGCTCCTGTGCGCAAGCTACAATTTTCCTTGTAATAATCAAGAGTGCTCGAAGAAGGGACGACTGGAGCCAATGTTTCGACAAGGATACCTGTCGATGCGTTGATTTGGTTAGGGTATTTCTAAATAAACAATGAATAACTTGTGTGTAGGAGCATAGCCGTTGCCCTCAAACGACCTCAATATCTGCTATATATTTATTTTCATTTCAGTAAAGACGGAGAAAGAAAGCTTCTGCACGGAGTTGCATATATCGAGTCCGAAAACAAGAGGGGCAAAATCCAGTCACCCTCTGCGTTTGCGTGGCAACAAGCGCACAGCGCTGTAACTTCTAGCCCGTGGTTCGCTCGCATACGGAACACCCAACTTCGATCAGGAGTGCCACGCTTTCTTCCACGCTAGACGCAGTCGCGCTGTGCAGACTATATACCCTGACCTCCGACAACGAGCTATGGCAAAGGGCGTATATGCGAGGCGTCCCGCTTGCTTGCAGGGCGGCAACATAGCAGCGTGCCGTACGGCGTAAGCATCTCGGAATCCGCGGCTATTTTGGACCGTACCCGAGCGCGCTGTTGCTGCTGAAGCCGCGCGCTCCTCGGCACCTAATGTCACGGAGGAGCCCCGGTCGCATGCAAGTCGCGGCTTATTCATCTCCCCCGTCCCTTTCTCTGTGCCCACGCTCTGTTTCGCTTCTCTCTCCGTTCCAATATGCACCACTCGCGCGCCTAGCTGTTACGGATGGGCTGTTCCTCTTGGACGCCTCCTCGCGTGCCGAGGCCATTCTCGGAAAGGACTCCGCGCCTCTTGCGGAGGAATGGCAGCGCAGGAGTTTTGATATCGTGAATCAATTCGTTGTGAATGCTGCGCGCTTTCTTTCTTTCTTTCCCTCTCTCTCTCTCTTTCTTTCTTTCTCTTTCTTTCCTTCTTTCTTTAATGCTATAGCAGCTGCGTGCCTCAGCATAACCCACCATAAGCTCATACTGCGTGCCCACGTAACGTTGGAGAGGCAGTTAAGCAATCCTGAAAGGAGAAGATGAATGGCCTATATATAAAGAAACGTTGGCTTTAATGGATATATTGTTTCCCAGGTTAATGATCATCTTCCTTTCTATTCATCGTCTCTTTCCTCCCTAGAGGGTTAACCGCACGTCCGTCTGGTTGACCTCCCTGCATTTCCTTGGTTTCTTTTTCCGTTTTGGCTTTTAATGCGCCATCGGAGTCAAAGCGAAGTCAACCAGTGTGGTAACGCGGGTTTTTTGTCATGTCATCATGGAATACTAGTGTGGCACGTACAAGGCGAGAACAACAGAAATCACATGAACGCACGTACAGACACATTGCTAACCGACTTCGTCAGTACACCCCTCAACACAGGTTAGTAGCACCGCACCTACACGACGCCTTCGGGCTATCTGTCACCAAGTTTCAAGTACGCAAGCATTTGTGCATATAGCTGCATCACCTGTGGCAACTTCAGCTGCGGCAACTACGAGTTCGTACAATCAAGGATCGCCAAACCGTGACCGGCAGTCACGTTTTGGCGATCCTGAAGGTATCAGCCTGAAGGTATCAGCCTTCCGGGTGCCGTGCTATACATGTCTTGGCACTTAGAGCCAAATTCACCATGGAAACTATACGAGGACCAAGACCATTGCCAAGTACGTCAAGTAACACAACGAGCTTCAGAAAGTGAAGCCTCACGATTGAACTAAAAAATGTGGGCGCTTTGATAAGACTTAAGCCTCAACGTTGCAAATCGCCTTTGAAACGTGTAGAATCCTAACGTGCTGAAAAACTAAGTAACCCGTCCTTGCAAAAAGCATCGCTGAAGTGCAAGCTTGATTTCATAAGTAATCACTCAGACAAAGGCCTAAAGACCTTCTCTGCAAAAGTAAAGGACATTTATGAATCGTTGTATCAACCCGACCTACTTACTTGTGTTGAGATGTTTATCAAGGTACGCGCATACGTTGATTGTGGCTTGACGGCACTTTTGGAGCCGGAGCACTTTAAACGCTGGGTTGGTATACGTACATGCTCATTTCTCACTGGAGCCGTGTTTTCTTGTCGTCATGATTTCTTTAGAAAGAAAAAAGAATAGTCGGAATCTCTCTCTCTGTCTCTCTCTCTCTCTCTCTGAAGCAGTTGCAATAGCATAGGTCACTACGTTGTGCGGTGAAGACGCAACCAACACAGGCATGCATGCAGCATGCGTACGGGCATCATCATTCAATCTGCCCCCCCCCCCCCCTCTCCCCATTGGTGTAACGTTGTGCTGTTTATTTCGTTCTGAGACTCCTAGCCACGTCTGTCGCTTCGCTTTGTTGTTCTTGTTTTATTAGTTTCCCTTATTACTATTATTATTTATTATTTTTCTGCGTAGAAGTATCTAGTTTCTAAGGTCTTCAGCTCAACATCTTCTAAAAGATCACTTTCTCAACGCATTGAGTCCCATTGTCAGCAACGCCTGTCGTGCCATGCATAACTGTATGCGAACGAACACGGCACAAACTCGTCTCCCTGCGAAACAGCTTGACTGTCGCGCCAGCTTCCCCCCCCCCCCCCTCATCTCTCATAGCCGTGAAGAACGCAGCCTCGCTATCAGCGCGCCGAAGGCGAGGGGAGAGAGAGAAAGCCACCTCTTGGCACCGGGACGCGGTTTCTCTCGCGGTCTGCGCAACGAGGCGAGCGTCACCTCGGTGCGCAAGCTCGAGCGCGTATGCCGTAATAAAGTGGGCCCAGGGTGAATCTGTTCTGCCGCCCCGACGGCGTTCCTCCATTTCGTCTTCTCTCCTCCCCGCCGACACCCTCCCCCTTTCTCTCAGTGTCTTGCTCGCTGCCTGGGTTTCTCGGCTTTTATTTCGGTCCTTTTCCTTCTCCCGTCGCAGCCCACGGTCGCACGTCGCGTCGGTGTTCCCAGGGTGGTGCTTCGGAGAGACGGACTTCAAGGCCACGAGGTCGAAGATCCGCACCCGTGGTTGGGAACCGAGCTGCGCTGACGTAGTACGTTGCCAGTGCGGTGCCCCTACGTTTCTCTACACAGTGGCTCGTCTTCCTGCTTCCCCCTGGGCGATGTTTTTGTTTTTGTCTTTTGTTTAAATGCTTAGAAATGTTCCGATTCGGAGATAACCGTGGCGGGCAGTGGCGCACGGATGTTTTATGGCCGATTCCGCAGGCTTGACGGGCGCGGGAGTTTCGTCGTGTGACGGTGGAAATGGGCGCCTGCAGGCAATTTGATGGCCTCGAATAGCCGTTATATCTGTAAGCAGTCTCTAGCGCGTTGGGTTTGATGCGCGTGGTCTTTCCATAGTCGCACAAGCGCCAACGGGAACTTTGTTCCCTCGCAGGGTACTTGTTCGTGCCTCTTCGCGCGCATTTTCGCTGACAGGGCCGTCCCATCTATCTTTCCTACAGCGACGAGCTCCCACGACGGACGAGCTTCGTTGCGATGTTGCTGAGCGCCGCCGTACTGATGGATATCTCCTCGAAACTCAAAATTGAAGCGACCTGATCGCATGCATACCGATCACATGGATGGTGTTTCGTGACAGGTTTGCTTAAGCCAGCGAGAGCTGCGTGGGTTTCATAATTTAAGAAGTGCACTTCGCAGTGTATTCAAGCAGTGTACCATGACAATTATGCCGTTCCTCCGTTTAGATGGGGCGAAAAAGTAACCATTGTAGAAGCTTTCGTCCTACTTGTAACGTACGAGTGCTTACGAATCCTAACTTCTCGTGGTCGTCTTGTTGCTGTTGTTGTTGTTGTTGCTGCTGCTGTCGTCGTCGGCGTCGTTGTTTTCAAAACAAAGCTTACCGTGGATACAGAAAGAAACGGGGGGGGGGGGATAGAATGCACATGGCGTGGAATTGGTGTTTGCGCTGTCTCTGGAGTACACTTCTTTTGCGGTGCTCGCATTAGGTAGTGTCGTGTAACTATATAGGTTGACCTGCCAGTCACATCAAAACAAAAGCGGCCCGTGGACGGTGTAATTTCCGGTAGCTATTTTAAAGCTATATTTCCCAATAAACAGCCGAGAGCAACCTCGTCATGCTATAGTTGACGCATTTATGCGTACAGCTATGCGATTTCGTCAAAGGTTGTGTCCCGATATCCACACTGATACATACTCATACAGTTTTTTTTATAATACTGCCTAAAGAGAATACTGGCACCAAAGTTTATGCGAATTTCTTAACTGCCCGGGCGCTAGGTCGCCATGGGAACGCCGATTTGCTGGTGCGCGAGACTCGTCCCGAGCGTGTCTTGGGTTCAAACATACTCATTCCCACACAAATAATGATTTCGTAAAATTAAATCTTTATGCACAATGTCTGTTGGCCTGTAATACATTTGTTGTTATTGTTTACTTGTATTTATTACAATTAAGTAAACGAAGCACACACACACACACACACAGATAGATAGATAGATAGATAGATAGATAGATAGATAGATAGATAGATAGATAGATAGATAGATAGATAGATAGATAGATAGATATGCAACTTTAGAGAATGTTTACGTAATGCGAAGCATTCATCATTTGTAGACAACGGCTGTATGAATGATGTAACTATTGTCTAGCGAACGGTTGTGTAGAGATTATAGTTGTAGGGTGTTTATATTCATAAGTAAGATAGAACGTTTCTAATGGCAAGGTACAAGACTTAAGGCAGACTAAAACCCGGTGGCACCTGTGGCTTTTTTTTTTTTTTTGTGGCACATAATTTTAGACTGCGCCATCACCGGAATCGGCCCACCAAAACAAAGAGATACCCTGCCAGTGAGCCTCTTGGCAACAAAGTGTCTCCACTATAGGAGATGTAATAATAATAATAATATTTGGGGTTTTACGTGCCAAAACCACTTTCTGATTATGAGGCACGCCGTAGTGGAGGACTCCGGAAATTTTGACCACCTGGGGTTCTTTAACGTGCACCTAAATTTAAGCACACGGGTGTTTTCGCATTTCGCCCCCATCGAAATGCGGCCGCCGTGGCCGGGATTCGATCCCGCGACCTCGCGCTCAGCAGTCCAACACCATAGCCACTGAGCAACCACGGCGGGTTATAGGAGATGTATGCTGCGCATTAAAAGTACCACTGACACACGGCGAGCGCAGTAGCAGCCGTTGGTGCTTTTCGTGCTTGATATAATTTCATAATCATGCACGAGTTCTCGTGCTTTATGAAAAAAATAATAATTTTACGTAATAGTAAAAACTAGCATTTTACACGCTGCTTCAACTTGTAATGCCGCTGATGTCATGGAAGATTGAACCGTTGTGACAATCGAGGCGCTGCTAACCAGACCTATCTTCACGCTGTCTTTCCGATAGAGATGCTAATCCGAAGCCATCAAACCCTGGCAGTCCGACGCATGCGTCAACACGGTATATAGCAGCGGTTTCACTTTAGTTATAAACAGTGGACGCCCTATGCGTTTACCTGTATTCTCGGGAGCGCATAGTATACATCATTGCATTCTCCCTGCCGACCTTTTTAAGGCCTTTCGACCCTCAGCATCCTCTTCGTGCTCAGGGTTAGAGCTCCTTAGCGCTGCGGCTGTTCCTGCGCGGCGACGACCTTTGCCGATGTGTTTCGCGGGCTGCCAACTTTTGCGTATCTCGCTTTCTGACGCTCCGGGCGTACCTTTCCCTCTTGCTTGTTCAAATAATGCGTAACGCTGCACAGGTCTGGGTGTCTCTCCTCCTGGGAGGTTAATGTCGTTGTTGTCTTGAGCGGGCGCACTCTCGTTCTTGTTTCTAAACAATGGCGCCTATACGGTTTAAGGAGCATTGGCTATGAAGCAGGCGGCTTCATTTATTTTCTTTAATTTCTTATGTATGAATGACATCTCAACCGAATTAAGACTTGGAATAGGTAAACTACGCGCGAGACAAAAAAAAAAGAAACAAAAAATGGAGCTCACACACATTAGAGGAATTCTATGAAAAGCGTTGTTGAACGATTGCATCACTGAATTTCCGCTTGCTTTCTCAATGCGAATCTAAGCAGCTAGCTCCTTCTTTATTTAAAGGGACACCAAAGAGAAAAATTACTCTATCTGCAGTAGTAAGTTATCCTTCCACAATGCATGAGACGAGATTTCGTAAGCTCGAAAGGTCGCGATAACAAAAGACGGGTGGCGACGCCGCCGTCAGGTTCCCGCACCATCTAGCCGTGACGCCATGGATTCTAACGGCTTCTGCTTGGGCCTAGTTCAGGTTTTGTGAGTGAAGAGCGACTGCACTGTATTGTAAAAGAGCCAAATGCTGAACTTAAAAAGCCACAAGGGCGGAAATACGAGAAGACAGTTTGAAATCCGTGACGTCAAACTCACGTGACGACGCTGAGGTATCGGCGTTAAATTCAAGAAATAGAACTTTGACTCGTTTTTTCCTATATTATTCAACATTTTACTGCGAAATTAGGTGAAATAGTGTTTTGAAAGAATGCTTTATCAGGTTAAACTGATCCATTACTTATCTTTAATGTCCCTTTACGATGCGCGGTGCGTCATGCGGGTGTTGCATTCCATCTGCTTAGTCGCGTTTTTCGTTTCCTCTTATGAGTGTTAATGATAAGTCAGATACCTACACAAGATGCAACTCTGTGATGTGTTTACCACTGCACAAATTAAGATAAGTCGCTCAGGCACGGAGCAATTGACCGCATGCCTTTTAGATTCGCCCTTAGATACAGGAGCAAAAGATGTCCAAATTCACGCCCCAACGATATGGTTGCCCCTGAGTAATCAAAACACACCTCGAAGGCTATGTGCTTTTGGAGTCTACATGCACCGAAAGTGATTGTGAAACCGGAAATACGTCATGGCCGCCATCTCTTATTTTCATCCTCTCCGGTTACCAGTGCTGATGGCTGCAACAACGAGCAGTTTGTAAATAAAATTGATCCACGCGCTCTCTCTCCTTCCGTTATACGCGCTGTACGTGCTTGCGAGCCGCATATTCAGGTGTCCCAACTATCGCGCACCAAGATTTTAAAATATGCAAATGCCACGTATAGCTGATCAGAATCAAGGGGATGTTGTTTGCCGTTGCTTGGAGATACTGAGATAAATTTTTAGCATTCCGCCACCTTACATACGTCTTAAAAAACTAATCAACTCATCAAATATTATAATTATATTAAAAGTGTAAATGAGAAAATCGTAGACCAACGTGAAAAATTCCCGATACAGCTTTCCATTGCTCAATATGTGCGACATAAAGAAAAGGTTTTTTCAGAGCGTGATAGAAGCCCGCGAATACCCGCAGAGTGCCTCGATCGGCCAATCGCGCGTAGCCTTCAGGTACGAGCTAAGCAGCAGGGTAAAACAAATTACGGTGGTCTCAAGGCGCTTGCCGGAATTTTGTGAAACGGCACAGTTAAATGTTATGCAAAGACACGTGATGCGCGCAACTTTTGCATTTTGTTTCATGTGAGTCACGTTCCATGAGTTTTGTGCCATGTGGCTTCGCGATAACTCTCATAAGTGTTCGTTTTCTGCACCACGTCTTGGGGCATAGCGATTACGCGTGCGTAATCGCTATGTACGTAATGTGTACGCTATGTATGCGTAATACACTATGTGTACGTAATCGCAGAGGTAGAGAGGTAGAGGTAGAGGTATTGAGCTCCTGAACACACTTTGAAATGTGGTCGACGCGGTTTTGATGACGAATCCGGGACCTTAAAGAGTTGCGACGCAGTGCTAAGGCATTTCCCTCACATTTACCGTAAATCGCCAGTGATTCCTTTTTTTCTTTGACATCTTCTTTAAACAAGGTATGACACGTGGTATATAGTTATCGCACCCGTTTGAATTAGTTTCCCTTCCTGTTTTCTTCTATTCTTATCAGTTTGTTGTTGCCTGCCAGGCACTGCCAGTCAAGCCCAATGTAGCTTTGGCAGGCCTGATACTGGTGCCTTTTCTTTTATTGGATGTGTGCAATGATGCACCAGTTTCCTTCTTGGTTTGTCCTTATCCTAGCACTTTCTTATCCAGTACTAAACTATCGTCCAGCCGAGTTATACATTCTACTACATCTTAAGGTGTAATTACATTATTTACCAAACCGATGCGTTTGGGTCGTGTCCTTCGTTGCGGTAGCCCGATGGTGAGCCCTTGGAACCACTGACATTATATGACGATATACTGCATGCATATACAATATCTAACACAGAGCGAAGTTTTTCCGTAAATGTGGCATCAGCTTAAAAGTCGTACGGTTGCATTAGAACGATTAATGCTACTGCTGGCGATTTTCACGTCTTTGAGTGTTTAAGAAACAAGTAGGCAACTTTTTGCAGACTAGCAACTGCAGAGTTCGTATAGGGTTGCTACTTACAGCAGTACTTGGAATACACAGTTCCTCGCGGTACGCTTGTTAGACGTAGCTTTGTCTGTACATATACCTGAAAATTCCTTAGAAGGTAAATGTATATCTGCTACCGACGCTTCCACTGAAGTCCATACGTGTAATACATGGCGGTTCATCGGCGGTTCATATAGTTACTGTATAGGCTCCCTAAAGGGAGTCTGTACAGTAACTACATGACACTAATTGTATGGTACAGTAACACTATACAGTAACTATACAGTAACTCTAGCGATGGATGGATGGATAAGGCTGAACCACTTAGTTTGGGTGACGGCTCAGGCCACCTAGCCATGACTGGTACTATATTTTGTACTTAGTTGAGGGTGAAATTTCATCCTTGCCTCGATTTTAGTCACCAGTTACATAACCTCCGTTTGATTATTTCTACCCTGCCACTTAAAGTCTATTTCTTATCCGCTGTCCTTAAACTCCAATCCTTTGATAAAATCAGCCCCTTTGCTTCGAACTGTGGGGCGAAGTCCTTCACAGAAAAGTATCAGGTGTTCAGCCGTTTCCTCCTCCTCTCAACACGCACATCATAACGTGCTTTTGCCTTCATACTTGTCTCGATGCATCTTAGTCCGCAATAATCCCGTCTTGACTTCAAACAACAAAGAGCTTCCCCTGGAATTATCCTAGATATTTTCTTTGGCAATTTCCTGCTTGAACGTTTTGTATGTTCTCAGTGCTGATTTCGTCTGCCTCCCTATTTCTCACGGACGCCACCCTGTTTACTAACTTTTTTCTTAACCAGTGATGAGCTTTGGGTGTAGAGTGCTGTCATATCGTCAGACGCCAAGCCCATCGGCCAGCGTAGCCGAACAAAAATAGCCATACTAAACAATTATCTGGCTGTCGTAACTCACTACTTTTCATCGAGGACATTCAGAAACGATGAAACCACCCGCCCCACCGGAATTCAGATAATCATTGGCAAGCCAAACTACACAACGTGCGAGCGGGGCGTTTCATAACAGGTGCACTTTACAAGCGTGCCTATCTGCGCAGTTCAAAATCTGTATTGCATTGCAAGTGATAGCAGTCAACGCGCCCTTTTATAGCGGGCGCTGAAAAGAAAAGAAGGTATTTGTTAATGTTAGAGTAAAACAAATTTTCCTTTCCTCTTTACGCACATATAAAATTGATTAGGATTGTTATTTTCATTGAATGAATCAAACTGTCGCTCGCCTAAATTTAAAAAAAAAACGCTTTTTTTTTTCTTTCTCAGTCTTTGTTCTCTCCTCACATAGTCGCCTTCAATCCTAACCACCCTTGCTGATGCGGATGACCATTGGTGCTGAACCGCTTTTCGCCCGAAGCTTCGCGACCTATTTCGATCGGCCTTGTTCTTTATTGGCCCAGGTTTTTCTGCCATGTGAACAACCTGTACCCGCGATCATGTTGAGTCTGGTGGTTTCCGAGTCTACAGCGCAATGATCCCACGTCCTCGTCACCCGGTAAGGTGTCGCCCGCGAAATACCACTCACCGCCAGTTCAACCACTGGCTTCGAGAATCGGGTTATGCGCAGCGCTCGATCTCGGAGGCCCTGCATCATCTAACGTGTTTCGTTTCCGGCAAAGGCTTCCCCGTGGGCGAGGCGTCCGCGAGTCTTCAGCTCACTGACCAGCCGTCGTTCGCCATGGAGAGAGAAAGAGTGCGTCGCTAATGCGCTCTAATGAGCCTGACCGTGGAGTGCATGGGACGGAGTCCCACGCTCTCCTATGCAGGAGAACCCCCCGCTCTAGGTTCGAGTTGCTCCCGATTTGGACCCGCGCCAGCCAGACGCGCCGAGCTGACCTCTGCCGGTACGGCCTACGCATGGTTCGCGCGCGTTGCACTCTGCTTCCGCAGAAGGTACGTGGCTGTTACGGTGGGCGCGCTACGGATTGACTTGTACTCCCGCGGTCCGCTCCTTCCTGTTCGGACAGCTAATGAACAGTTTCCGCGAGTCCCTTCCGGGGCTCAGAACGACGGATGTGACAACAGGCGGGCAATACGATCTCCCGCGAACTGTCACTTTCGGGAAGCGAGGGGGACATGTTCGGTGATCGAGACGGTGTACGGGGTCCCCGAAAGGAAGACAGCGGTCTTGCAGCGCGCTTCGAAAGTTAAAAGAAAGAATGAAAAAAAAAAAGATATTTCAAGGAACAACTGTCTCTGCTGAAGACGTTCTAAGCACACGGAATGTGCGTACGCAAAATTTTGTATTTTGCGTGCTTTGCGTGTGAAAATAAAAAATGACAAAGAAATTACGAAAATCTCACAGAGAAGCCTAGTATTTATTATTCCCGCTTTCAAGGACGGATTCTGCAAGAAAACTTAGCATATTTTCATGTCAACGCATACTATCTCAATTAAATTGCTCCAACTTAATAAATACGAGACTACATTGCCTTGAACCTGAATAAAGTTTCCAGAGAGCCCCAGAACTGCCCCGAAGAGGCGCGGCCATCTTGTAGAGGTTATGGCTGGGTGGAGCGCTCACCAGTGCCTACGCCTTCAGCATAGGGCAACACCACAACCTGTAACCACTGCGGTGGAGACGAAACCGTCACTCATATTCTGTGCCAGTGCACGCAGCATTCTGCACAGATGCGCTCAACTATTGCCGTGCTCAACAAGTTCAATGGCCGACCTCTGTCGGAAGAGACAGCCCTCAAACGTAGCCATAGCTCGTACCTTATCAGTAGACTGTTAAGGCATTGTCGTGCTCTATGCGATCTGCAGGACTCAGTAAACGCCTCTAGTACTTGGTGTGTCTTCTCTCTCTCTCTCTCTTCCTTTTTCTCCCTTCTGGTTAGCCCCTTATTTCGAACACCTGTTCTAAATCGTGCTGCAATTTCCTCCCCTCCAGTGCAGGATAGCAAATCGGAAACACGCGTCTGGTTAAATTCCATGCCTCTCCCTCTTCCCCCTTTCGGCCACCGGGGGATACTTAACTTGCCCCTAATGCCCGGGACATGGGGTGAGCGGACTAGAGCTTGTCGTTAGTACTTGGGATTTCTTACTAAGCAGCGATAACTTCCCCATTGTCCAGCTTCAATTTTGCAACTTCAACATGTTCCTAAAGGGAATAACTATAAAGTTAATAACGATTATTTTTAATTCCCTACGTGAACACTGCGATTTTGGATGCCGGTAACTTCCGCGGAGAAGTCACCTTTTCTGAAAACGCGTGACATGCTATCTTTCAAGGGCGATCTTTACTAAAAAAAATAAACTTTTGTCTTAAACGTGTGTCTCCACCTTTTTTTTTTTTTAAAAAACAAGTGGTACACAGACTTTCATCGATAAAGTCTGTAGAAAGCGTACAAAAGTCACCTGTGAAATTATAGAGATCCAACGCACATCTTGTAATCCAAGTGAGGCGAAGTTATCGTGAAGCGGTTAATCAAATGCTATAAATTTGCGCATTTATTTCCTGCCTCTTTGGCACAGGAAACTGGTACACGCACAGGTGCTCTCGCACATGCGCCCGACCACGTGACGATCGCGACACGTGTGATGCACGACACACGTGACGATCATCTCGAAGAGCGAGTTGGCGTTGACACGATCGAAGTGTGCGTGCGATTGTGGCATAGTGAATAACGGTTACATAAAATTCATTATGCTATACACAGGTTGACTTGCAGAAACCTGGCAATAAGAAAAAAGTAATTGTGGCATATTGGGTGGAGCATCGATTGGGTTGCTGTGTTGGGACGCAGCGGTTCAATGCTGCCTTTGAGTATACGTAAATCAATTCTTTTTTGTTTGTAAGTACGTGAGTTATTCCGCATGACAGTATAGCAGAATTACAGCAGCCACGGTGGAAAAATCCAAAAGGGTTAGCAAAAAAAAAAAAAAAAGCTTGGCTTTCTTTGCGAACGTGCCATGTACCGTATGTACTGTCGCAAACGCGGCTATGTTCTATAGACTGTACTACATAGCACGTGTGCTATAAAGGCGCATCAAGCATTAGATATCTATAGAAAGCTTTATAAGACGACAGACTATACATCTAGAAATGATGACCTTGTGCGCGCAGTAATCAAGTAGTATTCAGGCACTAATCAGCTAACAATATCAATATTTTCAATAAGCGTTGACGAAATGTGTAGTAATAAAATCACGATGTCAAAGCCAAGCTTCCTTTGCTTGCTACATTTGGATTCGTCTGTTTGTTGCAGTGTCTGCGTCCGTCCACGGTTGTGTACATACGCGAGCTCCTCAATAACGACTGAGGCTGATGCAGTGAAATCTTTATTTCTGAAAATTATTCATCGGCGCTTTTATCCTATTCGGTATGATCCCCAGTAAGTGAATATACACGCGTCCCGTTGTTTCTACCAGTTTTAGATAACGTTAGTCAAGCCGTCTTTGGACACCTACTGCAACATCGTTTCGAATGTCTGAGCTATACCTTGTTTTAGGTCGAAGCAGTACCCCTTTGTAGGGTGACGTACATAAAGAAGTTCGAGAGGACCACATCTGGACTGTAAAACAAGTGTGTTGTTGCAATGTTTTGGTGAACGGTAAAAAAAAAAAAAAAAGTAGAAGACATTGCTTTGAAGTGGGACATGACATGGAATCAGGCGTATATATACAGTGGAGCCGATATTTAAGTAGACGTTAAAAATGACTGGACTCTTTTATCTAGGCGTGGTAGAAACCTTAGGACGCGTGCATTTCACTTACTCAGTAGCATATATAGAAAAGGATAAAAAATGGTGAATATTAATTTTCAGAGATAAAGATTTCATAACGCCAGCCTCAGTATTTTTTGAACAACCTATGTATGAAGCATGGAATTTCGAACGGAAAAGCAGAGCCAGTAAGCGCATCTCTGTCCCGCCAAATACAATAATAAACCAGATAAAATCTGTACATTGTTACGTTTCGCCTACGACGCGCGGTTTAGCCGGCGCGACTGCAACAAAGCGGCAGACATTTTGGCCCGTTCGGCGTCGCCGCTACGCCTCCCCGCCAAGCGCGTCCAGGCATGTTCCGATGCCACGTGTCTTCATGTGCGTGTGTGAGTGTATGTGCATATTTGTGCCCGACCGGCGGCGACACGACAGTGTGAGCCACCTGCTCCTCCCCATTGTGCCCGACCGGCGGCGACACGACAGTAGAAGTCACCTTCTCCTCCCCATTGTGCCCGACCGGCGGCGACACGACAGTAGGAGTCACCTTCTCCTCCCCATTGTGCCCGACCGGCGGCGACACGACAGTATGCGTCACCTTATCCCATTGTACAGTCACGTGCTCGTCTATAGAGGGGTTCCTTCTTGCCCTCAACTGCGAGAGTATAAAAACAGCTGCCCCCGGACGCCAAAAGGGAGGGCTCCGATTTCTTCTGTTGAGTAAAGTGCATTCCCGTCTCTCTACTTCGGTCAACCTGACCGCCAACTCTTTGCGTTGTTAGAATAAACAAGTTGTTATGTTGTTACCAGTCGACTCATGCTTTGCCGGGGCCTTCGGATGCTTCCAGTTGTACCCCAGGCCGCCAGGCCAACGCTACCCTTGGGGATTGCGACCCAGGTGCAACAACGGGCGTCAGCGCCGAGTTCCCAACAACTCGCGCCAGCGGTACGACCACGACAACATATAATGTCGGTTCTTAGGCGTTTCTAAAGGACTCAGACCTTTAAATGTTCTTCAACGGCTCGTTGAAAGTTATTCAATTTTCATGCATTTCGGCTACACATTCTTGTCCTTTCAGTATGGGTAAGAGCCACTGCGACATAAGGAGTATAAAAATCTTAAATGTATTCAGGTACGTGTCATGTAATTATCTGCGCATGCACCTCTAATATCACCATTCTTCTCTCGACAAGCGTCATAAATTGCTTTCGTCATAGTGTCAGCTAGTACTGCGTCAACGTCTTACAATGTGCATCCGCTCGATTGGGTCAAAAAATCATGACCTTGAGCACGCAGTAATAAACTAGTATTCAGCAACTAATCAGCTAACAATGCCAGCATTTTCAATATGCGTAGAGGATATTTCGGCATGGTTTAACTTGTGAACGGCATAAACGTAAACATTGAAGGAGGAAAAAAAAAAAAAGCTTGGGACCTATGAGGCGGCGTAAACATAAACATTGCGTAAGATTGCTCATTGAATACGGTGAAAGTGAATACGATTGTACGCATCAAGTTGAGACCCGACGCTCTCAAATTACTTCTTGTTTCACAATCCTTGGTTTCCCGCTAAATCTACCGGGCAATTGAGAGAGTAGCAGCTGCGATATGTAGGACCCTCCGGATGTCACGTTTTACTGAGAACCGTATCGTCGCATGGCTTGAGCATAGCATCTTTCCGGTCTTCTCTAGGCACACTAAATAAGAACACGTTTGATGCGTTTTTTTTTCTAGTTTGTGAATCTCGCAATATTCAGCTTGACACACTCTCGCGACGTTGCACCGTTTACATTGCTAATCTCAGCTCACGAACGCAGCAATATTATAGGGACGTGCTCTCATTTCTTCAAAACGCGCTAAGAAATCGCAAACGTCGTGCGTAGTGTCCGGTGGCAAACGCCGGCGTGCACTAGACAGAGAAAACGAAACGTTATATAGATTGAAAATAAGTTTACTCCTACTTAACATAAGTTAAAACAAAAGGGTATAGACGTTTCGCCACCTATGCGAGTGGCATCTTCAGTATACACTTACACAAATGAAGGAGGTCCAATCTACTCGTCCCATACGTCCTTGTAAACGTCCGGAAGGGGGCCTCGGTTGGTGTCGCCGGCCGATTCGTCACGACGGGAGAACCACGATCCCAGGAGTTTTCCCCTACTTTTGCTCTCGGACCAGTGTCGTCGCATTGTCAAGGTCGCAGCTATTCCTTGTCGTCCAGCAGTGTTTGACAAGTTCGGTCCTAGAACGCGTTGCATGGGTGGCCTATAGGCAACATCTCGTTTTTGTTCTTTCAATCACGCTGACCTTTTTCCGCCAGTTTAGCCAATATAAGTCGCGCCACAATCCCCGCATTCGACTTTGTAGATGACCCCACTCTGATCGTCCGCAGGGGTGCGGTCTTTCGGTTTCGTGAACACATTCCCCAAGGTATAATGGGGCTTGAAAACGGTTTGTATGCCCGGCGGACGCAAGGATGCAAGGAAGATATGACTCAAGTACCGCAAACACATCGCCGCGCCCTCGCTATTGCTTCGCTTCTTATCTCTTGGTTTCCCCTCTCCCTCCTTCTATCTGTGCCTCTCTGCGCGCGTTCTTTCGCGCCATCCTCGCGCTGCAGCAAAACCGTCAACCTCTCCTCTCAGCTGCTTTCTTCGTCACGGCCTTCTTCTCTTGAACGTTTCCCAATATTTGCTTTCTTTGAAATGAGCGCTCGCACCGGCGGTACATCCCTCGGTTCCCTCTCCTCGCTGTCTTCTCCGCCAGTCCGTAATCGCGTCTCAAGTAACACCGGCAGCTGAAAGCCTTTGGCTGCGCCTCCCGTCCCTCGACCTCCGTCGCGATGATGACTTCCCCCGCAGAGAGGATCGGATTTCCTCCTGCCGCGCGAAGTTGGGGGGAGGGGGGGGGGAGGAGACGACGGCGACGATGTGCGCACCCCCTTAATCCAGCCTCGCTTCCCCGAGAGAGAGAGAGAGAGAGAGAGAGAAAGAGACGGCGCTAACTGGCACGGCCGGAGATCTTCGTGGTCGTCGTCGTCGTCTTGGAGCCGTCGTCCATGCTTTAGCCCCGGAGACTGCGGCTGTACGTGCGCGGCGGGAAAAGCGACCTCGTCGTCGCAGCTCGGCCGCTCTCTTTGTCATCCCCGACAGCGGCGTTCGGTGACCGGTTCATTCTCTCGGCGGCGCCGAAAAATGCCTGCCGGCTTCTCGATGACTCGGCGGCCTAGTGAAACTGATTCCGAGACACTGATTACTTTAGCGCTCCTCTGTACACATTCTACAGCTGCGATTTATTTAGGTTCGTTTGTATATGACTGGTCTGTGTTTCTGTATGTCAGTGCGTGTGTGCGTGGGAGGGGGGAGGGGAAGGTCGAGACATCGAAGCACTCGGCCTTTTTCAGGTTCCAGCGACTACTTTCTTCAAGCAAGCGACAACTCTAGCGGCCGCCTCTATGCATGCAGTGGCAGCGATTCACCAATCAGGTTCGCGCGACGGCGGTCCCCCACCCCCCTTTTTTTGTATTTTCTTTATTGCTTGTGTTGAAGTAGCTTCTCATCGTACTGCTCTAGCGCGCGCGTATTTGCTCATGTGTAGCAATAACACATTTTCCATTCCGACGTGAAGGTAAGTGGACGCAACACGTTGTTTTGTCAAGCGCGTAAAATTTCGATTGCCTGCGAATAAGACCCGCGAGTTGTTTATAATGCGGCACCGCTTTGGTCTCGTACGATGTATTCCGATGTGCTGTGTGGCTACGATCCTGCTATTGCTTGAAACCACGTAACCCTACAGCTAGTTCCGCCTGCATCCGCTAATGAGTTCTTCAGCCAATGGTAAAAGCCCTGCGATATACATACCGGTAGATTAAAACATCGCATAGACTTCTGAATCAATCGTAGGGCGGCAAGTGCAGTTCGAATGTTCACATCAGTGGTGTCGTGCTTTTATCAGTCCATGGTCTTCGCGTGAAAACGCGGTGGCGCATTCTAGGTTTCCAATTCGATCCAGACGGTCTGTTTCCTGAAAACTGGCAGCAAGCTAAGGAGAAGCTTGAAACCAGGATTCAGGAATTAAGTGCGTTGTCATGTCCATTGACGGTCTGTTTTCCTTCCTTACGTACATGGCGTGTGCGTCTCCTGTTCCAACCCGAACCAAGCTTATCTTGGAGAGGGTCCTCTTTCGTTTCCTCTGGAAAGGGACAAGTGGTTGTGTAACTCGGCAGGTGCTTAAGGTGCCCAAGAATAGGGGAGTACTCGGAATTCCCGACCTGGGTATCGTGGCTACTGCACTACACGTCAGGTGGACCCAGGTCGCTCTCAACTCGGATGTGCTGCTGACTCAAAGCTTTACTCACTTTTTTTCTTAGTACCCGACGCCGTTTGTTTTCGCAAAGCACATTTTCCCACTGTATGCCTCGCTCAGGTTCGGCGTCCACCATTTATGCGGCGGCTGCCAACTCTCTGGTAATATCCCTCCGCAAGGTTCACCCCGGCATCGATGCAGTTTCAACTCCAATCCAAGAACTAGTCGATATCCTTACCCCAGGTCTCTCCCCGCATTGCCAAAGGTACGATCTGGCCCTCCACAGACCAAGCTGCAAGCTCATTACGGCCAGTTTCCTCGACACTAGGCGAGCTACGTTCATGCAGCGCCTGGCGCGAGGGTGCCTCGTTGAGTTACAGGCCCTTCGTTCAGTTACAGGCCCTTCACAGCCATCCCGACTCGAGGAGTGTGCCCTTTTTGCGGCGGTCGTGAGGATTCGGTTCATATTTTTATGCAGTGTTTGCTTCCCGTAGCTCTTCTCCAACGGATTGCTAGTCTTTTAGTCTCCCAGGTGTTTCATATCAGACTGTTCGATTTTTACAGCTTGTTCGATGATGGATTGATGAGTGCATGTAAGCTCTGGGTCGCGGCACCTCCAGGTGCCGAGTCCTCTTCCCATCTGACAAGGGCACCAAAACGCCGGCTTGCCTCACTCAGCAAGAATCGCGTCATGACTATCTGGTAAAATGGCCTAGTTGTTTTTTTTAAAAGTAAATTGACTGTGTGTGCCACACTAGTACAATACGTTCAACATTCCATGGCGGTTTGTGCAATCGACAGTACAGCAAGTGTCCGGCGTGAGATTCGTCGCTAACGCTGAGCCTATTGCTCGCGCGTTCGTTCACGCAGTCGCTTTTGTCGTAAAAACTTGCTTGCAGTATTTTCCACGAACTGCTGAAGTGTTTCCTTTAACTAATGTTCTCGCCCCGAACATGATAAAAATTATTGTTCAATCCCTCGACCTCGTGAAATTGTCGCGGATCACGCAAGGGATCACGCACTCACTTCGCACATCTGCCCTGGTGCAATGGCGGCGCAGCTTGGAATGTAGCTGTGCCGAGGGGGTAGGCTCGTACGCATAGCGGAATTGGAGAAAAGAGGTCCATTCTTTGGCATTCACAAGTGTTTACGCACACGCTGTGTTTGTTATTCCCTCTTCTGTCTCGCCAATCCTCTGAAGTCTCTGTAGGTGTAGCTGTGCACGACAGTCGACAAGAACTAGCTGTGCTTGAACTCCGTCTGCTTGCTTTGCTTTGTCATCAGTTGCCTCTGATACGCTTTAATTTTTGTTGCCCACGCTTTAACGCCGCCAAGAAAAGAAACGAGTTACCAAGTTCCAGTAAGCCTTCTTGCCTTCGCACGCTTTACCTTTTTCAATGCGTCCGCTCATCGTGAAGACAATAGGATGACTTTGCGCAAAGCAACAATCACGAAGGCTTCTCACCCTCCCCCTCTCTTTCTGTGTGTGTGTATGTGTTTTAATACTCTCTGGTTACGGAGTTTCAATCGCGTATGTGAACGAGGGAAAAATATATAGGGCCCATATGAAATCGTGAAGCGGCAGAGTCGGTACCACAGCGCTGATGTATGTGCCTGCGTCGCCATCTTTGTTTGTGCGCCGTTTTACAGCGAAGCTGTTAGCCTCCAGGTGGTCGGCATTTTTCGCGTCCGTGTCCATTTGCAAAAATGCGGGCCGATCTGGTGGCAGTGCAGGGCCAGGAGCAGTGGCTCGTATCCCCGTAAGACTTCAAGCACTCAGAAAAGTGAAGCGAGCAGTACATAGATTCTTCGGAATCACGCACACAACAGCTCTCTGTTCTGTGCTCTTTACTCGCTCGTCCCGTGTCGCGCTGTTTCTGTTTTTTGTTCTAAAGATGGACCAACCAGCCCCTTTAAACACACTGCTAACATATACAGAACAGCATACGTTTCAATTAAGAACAAGCACAAAAGAACGCATAATCGATGATTGATCACAATCAGAAGCACGTAGCGCTCCCCGCGTACGTTTCCCGGCAAAGACTATTCTTGCGCAAGCTGCTGCGGCGACGGCAGCTGGCGACGTGGAGAGTGACGTCCATAGCCTTTCGTATATAAAGGAACCAGCCCAGCAGCTGATTTCAATGTCGTTGCAGCACCGCACTGAGCTGCGGCGTGCTGTCAAAATTACCATTACTGCAATTACCCTACAAACCTATAGAACCTTGCATACGAATCCCCCTCAGCAGTCGTAATGGTTGTTTTCAACAGCTGCGCTAGACATCCACTTTCGCAGGGCCGGGACTGTGAGTCAAGTTTTCTCGCTCGTCAAAGATACACCAACAAGGCCGAGCCTCTACGCCCATAAAAAAAAAATTACGTGCTTTTTCGTGCCAGACCCACGGTCTTATTGCGAGTCACGCAGTATAGTGGAAGACTCCGAATTGATTTTGGCCACCTTGGATTCTTTAACGCCTGGCTTAATCTAAGTACACGAAGATTTTCGCATTTCGCCTCCGTGTAAATGCGGCTACCACAGCGGGGAGTCGGGAGTGCATATGAACATTGCGATATAGACAGAATGCGAGCAGAAACCCGCAGCTTAGACGTCCGCAATATCGCGAGAGGCTGGTATAGATGCTTGCCGCATAGTGGATACGCGATTCGATGGTTAATTGCCTGGTCAATCTCTGTTGATAAATATTCATCCGTGGGACGTATCCACCTTCTAAACGAAGCTGCCACGTTAGGGATGCTGGCAGTATGCGGGTTGTCCCGCATAACTTGAGCTAAAGTTTTAAAAATGAAAAGCACTCCGGACGCGAGCTGAACCGAAAACATAAAGTTGGCACTGGCCTAGAGTTACTCAGGCTATATTTACTATTTTCCCCTTAACTAAGGGATTAGTTATGTTTAATTAATAAACTTTTTAAGTATTGGCTGCAGACCCCAAGTGTGATGTGCAAAGTTGTAGAGGACCGTGAGAAACCTCTCAATAAATTGTTTCCAACATTATATGGCTCACGAGGTCCTTTTTTCCGCGTTTCAAAGAAAGCCCGCGAAATATGAAAAAACTACCACGTGACGGGGCGCTTGCGCACTGTTCTTGTGCTGCTCTCAAGCGTGCGATGGATGAACAAGGTCGGCTGCAGCGAGACTGGCCCGCGACAGGGCGTTATGCCTGGTGTAGGTATCTGGGCATGCGGCTCTTATCGCATGACGGTGCAAATGCATGCTACTGGCCGAGCGTTGCCGAAGAGATAAAGCGTCTGTGGCCAAGAAAAAGAAAAGACGAAAGCAGCATTTTGATTCTGCTTGAAAGAAGCGCGTGAGAACGATGGAAGACGATGACGGCTGCTAGAATTTTGCCTTTGTACACAAATGACCCTGTAGTAGTTTCCGAATTGAACGATGATGCTACAATTTTAAACCTTATGGATCGAATAACAGCGGATAACAACAAATGATTGAGGACCTTAACAGAGAGAGAGAGTGTAAGAATGGGGTTGAAGATTAATATTCAGATGACAAAATAATGCTGAATAGCCGGGCAAAGGAACAGGAGTTCAGGATCGCCAGTCGGCCTCTAGAATCTGTGAAGGAGTACGTTTACCCAGGTCACTTAATCACAGGGGACCCTGATCATGAGAAAGGAATTCATATAAGAATAAAAATGGGTTGGATCGCATACGGCAGACATTGTCGGCTGCTGACTGGAGTACCATTATCATTGAAAAGGAAGGTGTACAATCAGCGCATTTTACCAGTGCTGGCATATGGGGCAGAGACTTGGAAACTGAAAGAAGCTTGAGAAGAAGTGTAGAACCGCGCAAAGTGCGATGGAACGAAGATTGCTAGGCACAACGGTAAGAGACAGAGAGAGAGAGAGGTTTGGAGCAGAGTGAAAACGGCTATAGACGATATTCTTATTGACATCAAGAGAAAAAAAATGGAGCTGGACAGGTCATGTTGATTAGATAACCGTTGGACCATTAGGGTTACAGAACGGGTACCAAGAGAAGGGAAACGCAGTCGAGGACGGCAGAAGACTAGGTGGGGCGATGAAATTAGGAAATTCGCGGGAGCTAATTGGAATCGGCTGGCGCAGGACAGGGGTAATTGGAGATTGCAGGGAGAGGCCTTCGACCTGCAGTGGACATAAAACATGATGATGATGATGATGATGATGGTGACGATGACGACGACGACGACGACGACGACGACGACGATGATGATGATGATGATGATGATGATGATGATGATGATGATGAACAGCGGATAAATCACACGGGGACAAAACTAAAAGTGAAAAAAAACCTTGGTTATATTCAAGGGAGATTACGCATGTCTTTTTCAGACGATCACTCTTCGCACTGGACCCGTCTGCTCTCCTTCTCACACGCTGTCTACCAGACGTTCTTTTTTGATATCGCACCCCGCACGTGCGCGTCGCTTTGGAGTCGCAGTATCGGGTGGCCGCGTCTGGCTTCACATCTGTGCGCTATGACCGAGGCATTGTTCAAGTTTACCGGATGTAGATCATACCTTATATACCTCGTTTGAACCTATTCCAGCGAACTGCAATATATCCAGTGCTCCTCATGCGCCCGTATCCCTGTGTGCTCTCCACAGCAACGCTATTTGGCTGTGGAGCAGCAGACATGGTTTACTCCAATGAGGAAAGAACGGATATGGTTTTGGCTCCAGGGGCGTCAAGTGCACATAGAATGCGCGCAGTTGAGCTATTTCAACGCTGGCATCCAGGTACGCGTCCGAGCTCAATGACGATTGTGTGTGCATATGAAACGCTGAGACAGACTGGGACTTTTACGAACGACATAAACATTCAATCCAGGGCGAGGACGTGGAGACAGTTTTCTTGAGACCCACATACAAATGTTCGTAGTGTGGGTGCTGAAGCTGGAGTGTCAAAGTCTTCAGTGTGGAGAGCACTTAAGAACAGGCAACTTTATCCGCACCACGTGCAGCTGCACCAGTTGTTGGATCCCCGCGATTTCCAAAATCGAAAGGACTTTGCAAATTGGAGCATGATCAAGACGGAAGAGGACCCAGGATTTGTCAACAATATACTGTGGACCGATGAAGCTATTCTCACGTAATGACCAAGTGAACATCTACAAGGCTCACTATTGGAGCGACGAAAACCCTCACTGAGTTTTTAAAACGCGTCACCAATATCAGTGGTCGGTTAATGTGTGGTGTGAAATTTACGGTGGCACTATCATTGGCCTATCATTGGCTAGTATCGAGATTAGTTGGTATCAGCGTGATGGGGCTCCCGCGCACGACAGCAGCAAAGCTTGCAAATGGCTGCATGAAGTATTCCCGCAGCAGTGGATTGGACGGCATGGGCCCATTGCTTGGCCCGCACAGCCGTCAGATTTAACTCCCCTCGATTTCTTTCTCTGGGGCTACGTCAAGGATCAAGTATACCGGACACCAACCACAAGATCAGAGAGCCTAAAAGAAAAAAAGAAAACAACTCTGCAAATCCATCCCTAATACCATGATCAAGAACGCCTCGTAAAATGTGCCTATGAGATGCCAAATGTGCATTGCAGCAGATGGTGACCTATTCGAACACGCATTATAATCGAAGGGTGCTTTTTGGAGTGAAGGTCACTGGATAATCATTCCGGCCCTAACGCCGCCTCTCCACCCAACCCCATTACACTCCGTCGGCAGGCTGCCAGCTCTTGCCCTTTCCAAGCATCAAAAAATGAAGTTATGTTCTTGTTCTCTTTCGTCTCCTTAGACGCTGCATCGCTTCGGCACCGCTCGGCCAGCAGCACCCATTTGCGCCGTCATGCGATAAAAGCCGCATGCCCAGATACCTAAACGCTTGACGAAACGCCTTGTTGCGGCCCAGTCTCGTTATATACAGCCGACCTTGTTCATCCATCGCGCACTTGAGAGCTGCACAATAACAGCGTGCAATCGCCCCGTCACGCGAATTTTTTTTTTCATATTTCGCGGGTTTTCTTTGGAACGCGGAAGAAAGGGCCACGTGAGGTATATCGTGTTGGAAACAATTTATTGAGAGGTTTCTCAAGGTGCTCTACAACTTTTCGTATCACACTTGGGGTCTGCAGCCAATACTTAAATAGTTGATTAATTAAACATAGCAAATCCGTTAGTTAAGGAGAAAATAAAAAAAATAGTTCTAGTAACTCTAGGCCGATGCCAACTTTATGCATTCGGTTCAACTCGCATCCAGAGTGCCTTTCATTTTTAAAACTTTGCCTCAAGTTATGTGGGACAACCTGTATATAGCTTCCTGTAGAAGTGATTGATCTGTATACTTTGAATTCGTTATCCTGCGGTGAAAAGATTTTTTTGTTATTGTTATTGCTATAGACTGATTACACCGAGGGTAAACAAGCACTCTGAGGAAAGGGATCACGTGACGGCTAAATGCTTAGATCCGATGACTTCTTGCTATCCTTGAAACTCAAGACAATGCCTTTCTTTATTTATTTGCTTTGTTTTTCCAGAACTTAGTATTCGGGGAAAAGCAACAGTAATAAACGCGAAACGGAAATTGGTATCCTGTAAGTCACTGCGAGCAGGGTCTGAACATGCTGAGGAAGAGGTGGCTTGACCTTCAGAATCTGAAGGACAGCACCGAGCATTCCTGAGCGAAATTCATCCGGCCGCTTAAATCCAGAAATAATACATACATACATACATACATACATACATACATACATACATACATACATACATACATACATACATACATACATACATACATACATACATACATACATACATACATACATACATACATACATACATACATACATACATACATACATACATACATACATACATACATACATACATACATACATACATACATACATACATACATAAGAACCACTCTTGGAAGCAGCGTTAGCACGTATAAAAATAGTACATCTTTATTGATCTCCTTGCGACGACTTCATGTATTAACAAGAATATTCACATTGCACGAGCATATGACTGTATATACAGAACGATATTGCAATAGGTCCCGGGCACAGGCTAGTCGGAGATTTCACACTGCACTTTCTTACAAGACGCGGAAGAAACAGAAGACTGCTTACAAAGACACATATAACAACGTGCAACTTGTTATGCATATGCCAGCTGCGATAAAGCACCCGGCGTAATGAAAACAAGCATACGAAAAGCGAGAGGAGCAGAAACAATGTGTTTTATCTGCATGATCTGCTAGCTGGAATTTGTGGTCAGGCATGCTAGAGAAAAAAAAAAGCATTTGCGATGGCAGATGAGCACAAACACAAAGACAACGAAATGGTCAGAAAACATTAAAAAAAGAAATTAAAACTGGCTCCTAAAAAGATTGCACACTCCACGATATGTTTAGAATGCCCACGATAATGCAGTGGCGAGATATTACCTTGATAATTTATTTGCGGAGCTGCCGTTTAAGCCATTATGTATACACGCGTGGCGTATTGTGACAATTAACAACGTACTTATATATTCAGCGCGAAAATTTGGCACGCGACATACATAAGTCATTACTGATATTACACTTCGGTGATAACCTGTGCAAAATATGGTGTCCGTAAGATACATGGGAAATACATAAATACATATTGCCTTCGGAAATGGCCATCTATATCACAAGGTCTTTGGCAGTCGATGAGACACGAGGTCGCTCTTCGGACTTTCTTTGGCACAGTGGAATTCAATAAATGCGTGTTATTTTGTCAACGAACATTAGTCGCAGTCAGCCTCACATCGCGGTGCAAGTCGCAGAGAACTTGAGCCAAACATTTCTTTCTCCACATATTCCTTTAGTGCAACTGCAGAACACATGCTGTTGTTTACTGAGCCTTTTCTTTGGTCTCATACACAAACATCATATATATATATATATATATATATATATATATAGGTGTGCGTGTGTGTGGGGGGGGGGCGTTCAATGGCTAAATTGCGTTACACTATCTGTTTATTATTGCACTTTATCTGTATTGCCGCCTACAGGTATGGGTTTTATTCCGAGAAAGCCAGCTTTCATTATGAAGACTCCTACAATAAAACGACGACTGTCTAAACAGAGAAGCTTCAGATCCTCTTCCTTCATGCGTAATTCTTTTTCTTTTTTTCATATTGTGGTTCATAATGTTATTTTCGGTCCTTCTTGTAATTTATATTCACACGTTTGTTTTCCTTTGTTAATTTCGCGTAGTATACAATATTATTTCTTTGGTGTACGGAAGTCCACGGTCAGCCGCCGTGGTAGCTCACTGTCTGTGGCATACAGCTACTACTGAGCACGAGGTCGCGGGTCCGAATCCCGAGCGCGACGGCCGCATTTAGATCGGAGAGAAGTGCCAAATGGCTAAAGGGCTTATATTTAGGTGCGCGCTATAAGGATCTCCACCAGGTAGTCGAACTTAACCCAGAGCCGCCCGCTACGGCGCTTCTCATAGACACAGAGTTGTTTTTTAGGCATTGAACTCAATCAGCCCCTCAATCAAAGTCGACCTCTGTGATTTTTGTTCGCACGAAGTACAGAACAATAAAGCACGCATTTCTTTTGTGAAGCAGATTTGCACGTATTTATCCAGCTGCCTTGATAAGACTGCATTCGCACGACGGATCGAATCGCCGTTTAGTCCACACACAGATGGGGCATCGCAGAATCGTAAGGCCAGGAACAAGTCCGGGGCTCGTGCAAGCGTGATCCTCCGGCGCCATGAAGTCACTCGGCGCCAGATCCGCGGACTAAACCGACAGTTCGATCGGTTGTGGGAATCAACTTCTGCAACGGGACGACTGGACCTACTCTGTTCTCGCGTCCAAAGATGTGGAGTTCTTACGCCGACGTAGCCCGAGAAATTAAAGCCAATCGTGCCGACAGCAAAGTATACGCTCTTCGAGCTGCTGCGAGTAAGTGTAAGTCGTTAGAAAGCATACGGTCCAGTGTCGGCATTCACAGAGCATTTCGAGAGCTACAACAGTTCATATAAGCTTTAGGGCTGTAGTTTGAACGAACTCCCGTCGATCATATAATGGCGAACGTCTTTTAGTGAAAATGCACTTGGTCAACAACAAATAGTTCTCGTAACCGCCAAAAAATAATTTCAAATATTGCGAATCCGGTCAGGCTTGGGCTGGAAGGCACAGTCGGAGATGGGTACAAATGTTTGTGGAGCAAAGGCACAGAGAAAGGGCTAAAATCTGCCCGTCACTCGAGTCTGCGACCTTCGACCTTGGAAGTGTAAACCGAAGCTCCGTGTGTGAACGCTGTAGTGCGCCGCACAGTTTCTGGCCGTGTGCAACTGCGTCGAGACGGAATTCAGTTCTTTCCCGTTGACCGCGTTGTTCCGCCGCGTACGTGTTCCTCTAGCTTTTCTGCCCGTGTGCACAACGAGCAAAGCACTTTGACGTGTTTGACGGTCTGCGGCGCGCGGAGAAGTCTGCGGTGTCCTCCCCGAGACACCGAACCGCTCGCTCCGTCGTTTTGTCTCTCCCGGATTCGCGCGACTCGAAGACGCACCGACCAGTCTCCGCTCGCTCTTCGGGGCACGACGGGAAGAAGGTGGTCCGGCCGTGGGAGTAAGCTCCTGCGAACACGGAAAACAAGAAGCACGTGAGGTCTATAATCATGCCCAGTTTAAAACTCGTGTCTATATGTACGCCGAAAAGTGACGTATATGCTGTACGGTATACGCCTTGCGCGTGGCGTTAGAGTGATCGGACGTGCCTATAGTGATTCCGCATGGGCTCATCCGCAGCAGAAAGAGCACGCATCAAACTGTTCAAAGAAAAAAAAAGTATATCTTCAGAACTACACCATGCGCTTCAAACAAATGGAGAGGGAACTTTTTGTTTATTGCGATAGCAATTATGTGGACACTCCAAGTGAACTTTAGCCGTCGCCGTCGCCGTGAGGTTCTGTGTATATTTAGGTATATGTATGCTATATGACATGTGTTATATGCCGGTTATATTGCCACGCCATTTTCCTGACAAAATTATTCCTCACAATTTTGAAAATGGCAGCCCATGCACACACAAATGTCATGAAACAAAACACCGACACAGCTTGCCTTTTATCTTAGATCTTCTCGATAACAGATCTCAAACCTAAAAATGGTGCAACCTTATTGGTGCGGCTGCGCACGACCTCCTGGGATCTGTCCAGGAAAGAGGTTTGAAGCAAACCCGACATGGAAGAGTGGTGGTAAAGTCGCTAAGAAAGACCGATATGGATTTCATTAATAAACATAAATGAAATTGTCCGATGGCAGGATTCAAGCAGGGGACCCCTAGCACAACAGCTCCATTATTACTTAGTCATGCTACGTTTACTTCTTCTCATACTGCCGCTACAGCTACTAGTCTTATACACTTCGTGTAATATTCTAACATGTGGCTATCGCATTAATTGCTTCGTCCTTATGGCGAAACTGATTCTTTTTTAGGTATCATAACCACACTTTCAGTAGACATTTTCGTTTATTAACTGCGACAAAATGGGAAGCTCAGGAACATAGAATGCTATCAGCTAAAACGTGTCCAGCAGCACCATTCTACGTGGAAGCTGCTAGGGTATACGCCGTATACGCTGCAGAACAATGGAAAGTATTGAATACATTTGGCGTGATAAATTCTTCAACGATGTGCACTGTTAACGACATTACTCGTATTACTCGTGCGCATCAGACTAATCTATTACTTCCATACACCGCGGTCGCGAAACGAAGGTATAGCAAGGTGCGCGAAGGAAAAAGAAGCAAGCATTTCAGTGTTGCGTCAGGTGTTGCGAGCTCATTAAGCCATTCGAACGCAGCTACTGACTCTTCACATTCTGAGGCCGAAGTGGAAGCCGCGCAAGGCGGCAGATGTGTGCACCCCTCTGCGATACGCGAAAACGATTAGAACAAAAAAAGCAAATCGATAAAAGCGCGAGAGCGCGGCAGTCTGTATTGTTCGCCACTCCTCGAGTCAACAGAGCGCGAAAGCGATGCGTTTCCGAACGGCGACAATAAAGTGTCCTCGTCCTTCGCACGTACGATGCCTCCGAGGCTCTTCCCCCCTCGGGCGCACATCTATACACGGACACTCTGTACACACGCTGCTCGGCGCAACAAACCGCACCAACACGCACGCACGCAGAAGGGAGTGGGTGCAAAGCCGTACATAACGGCGCCCGCGCTATCAACGCACTCCATCTTTCCGAGCGAACGGGATTGATGAGACCGGTGCCTGCGTATCAAGGGTGCGGGGGGTCTTTTGCCCAGCCAAGCAACGGGAGCGCAGTCCTGTCTCGAGGCGGAGACTAAGATGAATGGTCCCCGCTTGCGGCCTGCCGGAGGACACCGCTGCTGAGGAAGCGGAGGATGAGCTGCTTCTTTGGAAGCTCGTACGCCGAAGTCACCGCGACCTACACTTGCGCGCTTTCTTTTTTCTTTCTTCTAGTTTTGTTTTTCGCGACGCGCCCTCCTGGTGACGCCCCGCGGTGCGTTGGCGCCGACAGCGTGGACGGCCGTGGCGACAACGTGGCGTCGCCGCTTTCGCACTCGCGGCCCAGAACTGCACGCTCCCTCCATTTGGAGAGCGATACAGATATGAGATGATTTAGGGCGGCGCGGTGTTACAGGTAGGTGGGACGCGGATCGTTGCGTTACCAATTTTGAAAGAAAAAAAAAAGGGAACTCGTCAAGATGGCCTTGGTATTCGAGATTTCGTCCTGCAGGTTGATTGTCCATCCCGACTGCATACATTCGGCGAGTTGCCTTAAACTTCCTAAGGGATATACAGTTCGAAGAAAACAGGGGCTAGAAAGTTGTTCGTCAACGCCCGTCACCGGAATACATCACCCGAGTTTACTTGCATGCAAAGGATGCTTGCATTCCATAGAGTAAATCAAGAGAGACTGGCAGTGGTAGCTCGTACGCTCTAACAATTGAAGCTCTGTCGTTTCAGAAGGGCTGTCGTTTCAGCCCAACTTATTCAAGATTAGCGCGGGCCCACCTTGTGTGACACTGTCCAACTCGCAAAGAAACCCGCCCCAGTTTCATGTCCAAAGTCCCCCGGGAACGTAGTAGTTACCGAAGAGTGCATGGATACCACTGCCCGCGACATGTCTTTGAATGACAGATGGCCACAATTCCCGAAGGCACTCAACAGCTTCATAACGGCGCCGGCGTACCCAGACCTTCCGCCTCCTCCCACTTTAGGCTTGAAAAAGCCGTTATCGATGAGATAAAGCCAAGAGCCACTTTTCTCTCTTTTTTTCTTTTTTTTCTCTCTGTTATTGTTATTATTATCATCATCATCATTTAGCATGTACGCTTAATGCAAAACTACAGTGTAATTCACGTTCTTGTATGTGTCGGTGAATAAGCGCTTCGTCGCCATTGATACCAAGACTCACTATATATGGGCAGATAGACATCGGATAATTTCCTGTTAATTACGTCTGAATCTAAATGAGCCCCATTCCATTAGCGTGCTTAAGTGTGTGCTATGTCTGAGTGAGTCACGGTGAGTATGAGTGGATGCAAAATTATTGAGACCACGTGCATTATAGATAAGCGTGTACGCCGACAGTAAGTGAGTCGGCTGCCTGGGTGCCTCGTCGCCAGTGCGGAAACTGCGATCGCCTCGATGTGCGCGTTCATAACGGTACGTGCGAAAAGTGCCCAAGTTTCGAAAAACGGTGCAGAAGATTCGACTACAGGTGAAACGGGCGTCATTCACAGACTGGAAGGAGTTTAGTGGGAGTCGGCACCTCCTCTGTAGTGGGCCCGGGCCACACACGAAAGGGGACCGGTCTCCGGACAACAGCAAATGCCCGGCTTCCGTGCTTGGGCTCTGCTTCAACAGTGCGCTGTCATTAGGAGAGGCTGTCGGGCGCCGAGATCTCTGCAGTCATCGGCGACGCCGGAACGGACGACGACGACGGGGGGACGGGTGACGACATCCGATACGGCGGCGTACCCTGGAAGCCTCCCTCCCATTAGAACCACGGCCCCGCAACCGACGGGGAGCTGTTCAGAACGAAGGCTTCCGCGCGCGCTCTCGGTGCTGTCTTCGTATTTCTTCGGAGCAGAAGCGGTCTCTTCCCTTTTTTTTTTTTATCGTCTTTTCATTTTTTCAGTACCGGCTTCTCTGCAGTCCTTGCCTTTCGTCCTTCTTAAACCGCTGTTCTATCTTTCTCTCTCTCTCCGCTGTTCTTTTTTTCTTTTATCTTTCGTTTCCAAGCCTGCTAAGTTCGACAGAGCGAAGCTCCGTCGCACAGTGGCACAGTACAGTCGCCGACTTAACGCTTCTCGTCATCAAAAGGCGTTCTCATTTTTGTTCACTGAATATCGTAGTTTAGCCTCCGTTTTGTTCTTTCTTTCTTTCTTTTCCTTTCCTCGACGTAACCCCGACTGTACGCGGAATGACTTCACTCATGCTGCACCACAAGAGTGGCGACGGCAGCCGGCAGTGCCTCCTCCTCCTCATCGGCTCCCTCTCCACTCCCCTTTTTCAGCACCTCCTTGTATGACTACAGGGTAAACCATACCTCGTAAGTTTTATTTGGTTTTTCTTTTTCTTTTTTCGAGAGAAATGGGAGCGGTTGCGCTGATTCGATCGTGACAGACGGTCTCTGTCACGATTCGTCATCCGGATACAGTTTCGTCTGCCTGAAGAGCAGAAGTCTACGAGGCATCTCGTCTGCTCGCTTTGCGCGGACACATCGGCTACAAGCGCTGCAGCCGAAGCGGCGGAAGTTGAACGAGTACACTACAAATGAATCACATCTGCCCTTTGGTTAAATTTTTTCACGTGACAATTAAGCAGCGCTGAGTGCCGCTTGTGGAGTCAACAGCGTTGCTTTAGTATTAGACAAGTCGCAAGTCGCTATATGTTTAAGACTGACTGGGCAGTTCGAGTGTGCCGATATTACGCGAATTTCAAGTGAATTTATTATCGGATAGCTGGCGCGATGGTATTAAGGGCGTTTCAGGCGTTGGTAGCGTATACTATAGTTTGGGTTGACGCTTTCGAGCTGCTGTGATGCGAAAGGCGACTTCATGTCACAGGCTGGCAGTTAACGCGAAGGATATGCTTGGTATCTTGATTTAGCGGCCCCGGAGGCACTGCCCGGGTGCTCCTTCTTGCGAACCAATCTAAGATGCGCTCTCCCGTTTGAGTCCAATTTATTTCAGGTTGCCACCGGGCCACCAGCTAACAAAGAAACACGCTCCCGGTTCGTGCTCAAGATTCCGCGGAAACGTAGCCTTTTCCAGGAGTGCATGGCCTCTTCCTATTTTAGGTTTGAAAATGTCGTCAACCGCGAGATAGAACCAAGAGCCGCTTTTTTTTTCCCTTTCGCATGTTTATTTGTTTATATTTATATATATTTTCTTTTCATTTTCCTCTTACTTCTTCCATTGCTTTTGATTGTGAATCACGCGGTGTGATCAGTGTATATTTTTATATATTTCTTCTTTTGCGTAATAAACTTTCAGTTACCCGCCGTGGTTGTTCAGTGGCTATGGTGTTGGGTTACTGAGCACGAGGTCGCGGTATCGAATCCCGGCTACGGCGGCTGCATTTCGATGGGGGCGAAATGCGAAAACACCCGTGTACTTAGCTTTAGGTGCACGTTAAAGAACCCCAGGTAGTCAAAATTTCCAGAGTCCTCCACTACGGCGTGCCTCATAATCAGAAAGTGGTTTTGGCACGTAAAATCCCATAATTTTAAAAAGTTTCAGTTGCTAGTTCAGCGCCGTGTTTTTCGACTCGCTTCTTTCGTTCTAGTCTCTCGTGCTGCCCCAAATATGAACTGATCTATGATTGCACGGCGCATGCACAACTTCTTTAACACAGGCCATAATCTCTGCGCAATTTTGGCAAGAACGCGCGTCAAGACTTGAGAACAGGAGGTGACTGTCTTGCGCCACGATGCGTTGGACACATGTCATTTCATCGCTCTGCCCTAAGTCCCGACAATCCAATTAAAACATGGGCACGACTTATGGGACGGAAGGGGAGAGGGAAAGATAATTTAAATGTGTAGCAAACATGCAGAATGTGTTGTAATAAAGAATGCATTGACTAGGACTAGTCGCAGCATCAAAATCGGCATCGTGAAGAGAGAGAACACAAGGAAATAAACATGAGGAGAATGCGAAGAGAAACATACTTAGAGGACACAATGAATCGTTCGCTATAGTACAGGCGTAGAAATGCAAATTTAAGCTAACTTGAATACAATATATATAAAATTGCATTACAAGTCCTGCCTGCATCCTGTGTTCAATATACCATCACGTGCCAACTGGCCCGACATCAAGCTGTTCTTGACATATATATGCGCAAATTGCGTACCACCCGTCGGCTTGTAGATAAAGACCTCGCTAGCTAGCACCGTGAACGGCGCTCTGTTTAAACTCGGCAGTGATCGAGCGCCCGCAGCAGGCCGACGTCATGCCCCCACGCAGGGCCCCTTATATTTACCCTGTCCTGGGTCGGGATTTAGGCCTCCTACCTATATTCCCGGGGCGCGCCAGACACAGCGTAATCCCTGCGCACGCTGCCCATGCGTCGCTGTCAAAACACGCGTCGCCATGGACGGTTTGTTTTTCTTGGTATCCGGCGCAGACTTCCCCTCTTTCACCGCAGAACTGCGGTGCATGCGCGAAGCCTACGTGTGCAGCTACGTCAGGCCTGCTGGGAACGTATCACGCAAACTATGTGCACGTTGTCTGGCTACAGAAAGAGAAAGTTTAAGAAAGAAAAACTGTAGTACTTTACGCGGTAAGAGTGTCTCAATATAAATACCAAGGCGTCATTCTAACAGAACATATTTCATGGTCTAAACATATTGAATATGTAAACGGGAAAGCCCTAAGGAAATAGGTTATTTTAGCCGCACTTTAGCTAGGACTCCCCGCGATACTAAACTGCTATTATATAAAACGTTAATTCACCCTGTTCTAAAATATGCATCTGTCGTTTCGTTCCCCTAAAGACAATGTGAAATAAGCTCGCTCAATAACGTTCAACGAAAATCTATCCATTTCATTTGCCGAAATCACATCCGCATAGTTGCTCACCAACGCAGGCTCAACAGTCTTTGAACATTTCGCCATTACTTTCACGTTATCACATATAAGCCTTAAAACTTTTATATGCATGCAATTAATAACTCCACCTCTGGTCTTTCTGACTGAAACTATATCACATTTACTAACGCAAGTTGCACCTGTAGCTCCCACGCCTTGAACATAACACCTATTTATGCCCCTACTAACACACTCAAGTACAGTTTTTTTTCCACGCACAATCTACCCGGTAACATTCCTTCACTATCACAAAAAGATATTATAGCTAGCCCTGGTAGGCACTTCGCTAATACGTAACGCACTTCTTTTTTATCATTCATCCTTTTGTCTATATCTGTGTTTATTAAAGTGTAATCTACAGTAATGTATAATGTTCCTACTTCTGCTATAGCCCTATGTTGGGCTGCAGTATATTAAGTAAATAAATAAATAAATAAATGCTACCTTTAATGGGACGTGACCCATTTAAACGATTTCGCGAACAAAGAGAGTAAGGTTACAACACGACGTTCTCTCTACTGTCTCTCTTTCGTTGTCTCCTTGCGAAGTGGGAAAGTGCACTCGTTTCACAGCCGTGGGGTTCATGGTCGAACCCAAGAAATGATGTTCTTTCTTTCTTTCGTTCGTTTAAGTGCTCTATCAGTAATAATAATAAAAAGTTGAGAGGGATTCAACCTCTAGTTAAAGTCGATGAAAGGCAATGTCTTCCCGTGCGAGATGGGGATTTGAATGGGGTCTGTGGACCGTACAATTTATTGTTAGAGCCGTGTTGGAGTGACGTTTGATCGACGTCATCTAGAGGTTGACTAGCCCTCCAACTTTTTGTCATCAGTTATCATCATCATCATCATCAGCAGCAGCAGCGCCATCATCATCATCATCATCATCATCATCGGTCATCATCATCAGCATGATTTTAGACTGCACTATCTTGGGGCTTGGCCCACGAAAGAGGCGGGAAACAGAAGTTAAAAACAGATGTACCCGCTTCGGAAAAGTGGCAGTAACTCGCCAAGGAAAACATCCTCTGCAATAATGATGATAATGATGACGATAAGAAGAAGAAGAAGAAAATACAACGTCGTTTGAAGTAGATCGGTTAGTGCTAGCGGTAAGAACAGCCCCTTCCGTTGTCAATCGATCGGTCACGCACATTTTCTTTTTGCAGTACCTCCATCGTTGTTCTCGGCATTTTCTCCGTGGTCCCGCGAAGTTGTTTGTTTTGACGCGCCCGCGGGGACCTGGCCGAGACAACGGCGACGCTCTGGCGTTTTGTCTCCATGCGCGGAACACTAATGGGACAAGGGGAAAGGGGGAGGCTCCTGTCAAATAGTCCACACGAACGCGATGGCCCCTTGGAACCTTTCCAGGAAAACAGAGCGCGCGGACATCCGCAGAATTCGCTCGTCAGTCCTCCCATCCTGCTTTATTCTATTTCATATTATTTTTTTCGTGTTATTCTTTTGTCGCCTGCTCTTCTGCCGCAGCGTCGAAGCACACACACTTTGCAGTGATTTAAGCGAGGGATGTGCCCGTGACAGGACCCGGCGCTGCATTTTTTTTTTCTCGTTTTGTTCCTAGAGGAGCGAGGCACATATGGCTTTGTTAGGGCGATAACGAAGGCAGGGTAAACGCGATTTTGTACTACATGTGATTGCACAAAACTGCCCCGCCGTTGGCGCCGTTGTGCCGACCACTCTTCTTAGTGGCACGATGCCAAGGCGCAAAACATAGAGGTGTGGAAGCGGCGGAGAAGTGCCTGTCGTTTTCTCGCTTGTCGACTCGAATCACGCCGGTTCCTCTCGGAGCAGCTTCATAATGCGCTGCTCTGCTTACAGCAAATATTTATAGCGCCAGCTTTGTGAGGCCTTCGGTAGCCGGTATGCGTTCGGCGGCCATGTTTTGAACGTGGACTAAAGGAACCCTAGCGAACAAACGTAAATCAGTTTAGACTTGCGTTCTCTTCGTACTCTAATAGGAATTCCGAGTGCAAGCGGATAAAATGAAGGACGCAGTTCCCTTTTCTGAACTCTGGGCCAGCTTCATGCAACGCCTTTGCGGCAGTGCGAATCACGAATTTCGAGATATTGCTCCCAGGTTCGAGCCGCGTTTTGGCGCGGGAAATGTTTTCAGAACATGATATATATGCTGAATCACAAGTTTCTATAATATGCAATGCAGTCCTTTTTGCACCGGTAAACGACTAACCAGACCACTCCGTCACCCCGTCAAGTGCTCCCGAGTCTTTCCTGACGTCCCGAGCCTCCGGTGACGGTCGGTGATAATGGCCATTGTGCACAGGCAGACTATACACGATGCGAACGCTGTGAGTGTCGTGTACTAACGGCTCGCGGTGTTTCTCTTCTTTTCTACTTTTCTTGTTGTTGTTTCTTTTTTTGCACACTGCAGTCGAAATATGTCAAGCCAAATATATAGGGTGTTTCACGCAACTTGAGCCGTGCCTTTAAGAATATGCAAATGTCACGCAGCTGGACCGAAACAAGGTAACGTTGTTTGCCGTCGCTTGGAAATACTGAGAATATTTTTTGCCTTCCGCCTAATTACATAATTAGTCCTAATAATTTAATCGACTTCTCGAATATTTAAATCAGATGCAAAGTGTAGATGAGGAAATTGTAGGGCGACATGAAAAACTCCCGATACAGCTTTATGTTGCTCAGTACGCGCTACGCAAAAGTATATTTTCGAGCGTGAAAGACGCCCGCGAATACACTCAATATTGCCGCGCGACTGGCCGCTGGAGGCCACTCTGCGTGTTTCGGGTTGCTTCATGGCAGCTGCAAACATCCCTAATAACATGTCAATGGCGCCCGTAACCAGAAATTAAACCTTACATACTCATATTTTACCATGCTTTTCCCATAAAAAATCGTTAAATTGGAAACGACACTGAATTTACTTCACAGCCCCGAGTTTTGTCATTATCAGGGAATGAAAAGTATTTCGTTAAATTTAAGATTTAGTAAAATCAGGCATCGTTAAGTCGAGGTTCGACTGCACTAAGACAAAAATTTTGCTTCGGCTCATCTCTCTCTCTCTCTCTCTCTCTCTCTCTCTCTCATGCATGCTTGCAAGGGGAGTCAACACGAAAGGACTGTCGTAATACTGAACATACATTGCGAACAGAACACATCTATATAGAAATTAACCCTCACAAAGTAATTTTCAGGGCGCTGGCTGTCTCTTCCTGTGCCCTTCTTTTTTTTTCATTCGTTCTTCTTCGCTCCTGCAGCGGAACGAGCAGCGCTGTCCGAGAACTACGCGTCCTCGCGCCGAGCAGCCGTGCGACGAGGCTTTCCGTAAGCGCACCACATAAATGTGTCCGTGCGCGCACCGCCGCGCGTCACACGGTCAGGAAACCGCGTAGTTTACGAGCTGTGCCCAACGGTCTCTCCGCGCCGGGCCCCGCGGGGACGGCGTCCGCAGCATGGCACGCTCTCGGATGCCGTTACGGCGCCGCTGACATGTGAACCGCAGGGGTCGACACCGCGCGCACTTGGTCCTCGAGCTGCCGCCCTCCCCCCGCCCCCCCCGCAAGCGTGGCGTTTCGGAACCGAAGAAGATACTGCGAGCGAAGACCCCACCTCCTAGCTCGGACATTCACGGAAACGGGGACCTCTGCAAGATGGAGTCTTTCTGGACGGCGAGCGTGGGCGCGGGTGAGGAGGGGTGTGTGGCGGACAGTGTACGGACCTTGTCGATTGTTGTTCGCTGCCCCGCTGTAGCAGAGAAGCGCCCCAGACCCCGCGTTTCCCGTGCCTCTGCCGATCCACCGCGGTGCTTGCTCACGGTTGCGCGCGCGGCAAGAGTCCTTCTTATCGCGTGCGCATGTATCTTCCGCTCGCGGCCGGTGGGAGAGCGACTAAACGGCCTCGTTGACGGCTTTGGTGCCGAGTTTAGAGGGTCGTTCTGTGGCGTTGCGGAGGCCGTGCGGAATTGGGTATCGGGTCTGCTAAGTTCTCAACGAGGCCGTAATGCCTGTTGAGCAGGAAGAACGTGTCGGAACTCTTGTCGACACGGGTTTCGCTTCGGTTCGCTTCTTTGCGCGGTGAGTATAAACAGCGTGGGAAGGAATCTGCGAAAGAAGGGAGACTGCAAAGATAAGCTTGCGATAACTGCCGTTATTTTACTGCCGATAACTGCCGTTATTTTAGTGTATACAGAACATAAAGTATATAAGGTAACTTACAAGCCGAAAAATTGCAACCTCAGCAATTGTTTATAGCAAGGATAATTCTTAATTCGGTGTATAGCGAGCATTTCGTGTTGTTCTTTGGGCATGAGCGCTATAATCAGCTTTAATTCCCCCTTTGAAAATGGACCGGGCGTTTCAGCATGATCCTCAGTTTCTGGTATCTACGAGCATCTGCAGTTGCATTTCCCTCTTCGATTGTAGGTGTCTTCAGTAATATGATTTTTTTTTTTTACACTTGCGCACCGAGATTTCTCCACGATGCTCAAGTTGAAGTGTGTATTTGATAATGACGGCAGTTGTAATTAAAACACTGTATTATATCTACTTAGTCAAATTCTTCACCGCCGGGATAAATGCTGCGCCCTGTTGTTTTACATAATGCATTTTTGGTTGCTGAATGAATGCCAAACGGACCATAAAGAATTTATCTTCTTTCCAGCAATAACTTTAACGGCAATTTTCAGCATTGCAGTTGGAGGTCGGGCATCAAGTCAGTAGACAGGCGAGCTCTCACAAGCAATAAAGGACCTGATAAAAAAATTTTTTAAAAACCGCCGAGCATAGAATTCAGAAACCCCAGAGATCAGGTTGAATTGACTGGCATGTCAAAAGTGGTCACCAAGAGGGAAATACGCGCCATTAAAAATTAAAAGCTCGGAGAGATTGAGGAAGCAGTAATGAACAGAAGAAGCATGAAATCAACAAAAAAATTTGACTTCGCATTGACAAAAACAAGGCGTATGCAGTCAAAGATGGACAAGGCAGTAACTTCAGCAATTTGAGCGATATAATAAAGGCTGCCGAGAAATTTTCTGCCAGACTCTACAGTAACCAGAAGAGCCACGAAGCTACGATTCTACGACGCAGTTGCGAAGAATAAATGTATGTTCAGGTTCCAACTAGACATGAAGTTATGCGGCATTTCTGAAATATGGCCAAGGAAATGTATAGCAAAAGACAAAACAAAAGTAGATCTGGTAATATATAGTGGGGACAAGGTATTTAAGAAGTTTCCCACCATTTATACGCAATGCTTCGTAGCTTTAAACGTGTACCAGCGACTTGGAACAAGGGCAACACGATAATAATTCATAATGAAGGAGACGTTAAATAACTGAGCAATTTTACGCCCGTTAGATTGATTTTGGTGCTACACATATTCAGTGAAGTGGTTTCCAATAGAATCAGGGCAACGCTTGAACTCAGTCCAATCAGCGGGAATCTGCCTTTAAAAAGGTAATGTTCAACACTGAACCACATCAGTTGCCACCCGCGGGTAATTAAATACCTGACCCTCTGGCGTTCACAGTGTCAGACGCAATGTCTTCAGTGTTATTCAATGTGTGCTTTCAAGAGATATTCAGTATTCTATATCGAGAAGGATTTACAGGAAGGATCAGAGGAAGCTATCTCATCAACGCTGGATGTGGCTGAAAACAAATGATTGAGGTTATAATCCGGCAACATATAAGGGTAAGTTGGAGGATTAACCTGACATAAACTATAAGGTCATGATCCATATATCGAGTCTCGAAAAAGAAAAAGAATTTGCGATTCGTATACGCCTCTTGAAGCTGTGCTGAAATATTTATCTACGCCGAGTAATCACAAAGGGCCCGGATTATCACAAGGATATGTTCAGAGCCCGTATTTAAAAAAAAGAAAAAGAAAACAGCTCTCACGTTAGGATATTTCTTAAGAGAAAATTTCAGCCAATACTTACGGTAGACATATCTTTAGTGAATTAAGGCGGCTGGCCAACGGCCAGGACACTTGTCGAAGAAAAACTATGAATTCGGCCCCAGATAAGTAAAGGATGATTGGAGCACATATACAGCGGGCATTTATGAGTCATGAACGGTAGCTCACCATTAACATTCAAAAGAAAAGCACACAGTCATTGTATTCTATCAGTACCAGCTTCTATAGGGGCTGAAACATGCACAATGTTAAAAACGCAGCGTCCAACAATCAATGGAACGAAAAATAGAACGTTAAGAGGCACGACGATGGCAGTATGGACCAGAGAATGAAGGTGTCTAGTGGATATCCTTGTTAAGGCTAAAAGGAAAGACACGCACGTTACACATTGCGTATAGAGCAGATAACTGATGATCTATTAAAAATTAATACAATGGTTACCTAGAGAAGGTAAAGGCAGTTTAGGATTGCAAGGAATTGGGTTCCGTTAAGAGAATAGCAAATTTTCCAACTATATATGATGGCGTCAGCTGAAGCAAGAACGGGACAATCCACTGGGGGGCTTTCATCCTGCAGTGCACACCCAACGTGCTGCTGCTGATGACACACATCATAATTGCCACTTAGCTCAACTGCCGCATACACTATAGCGATGGCGATTGCATCCTGCGAAGCTTTGCTGAACCAAATTAAAGAAATATATATATTATTTAATGGTATTGAACGAAAGGGGACATCTTTTGCAATGGATACTATATAGATGTCTTGCTCAAAGCGACACCCCGGGCTTTTCCGAGGCGTTGTACCCTCGGCACTACTTAACGTTCTCTTTCTCAAGCCAATACTCGACACAGTCAAGCGCAACACTGCTCATCTGCTATTACCCGACGAAAGCCCGCGCATTAACCACGACGCGGCCGATGGCCTCAGATTGCGTCAGAACGTTCATCCGCTGGAGTTAACTTCTTCGCAGGTTAATAAAAGGTACTATCTAGTTCACGCCGCTAAGGAAAACAATTTTGCAACAACCAATAAAAACATGCAGCGCACAATGCAATTGAAGAAATTACAAATGAGGGACGGGAAACAGGAGGAAGGGAGGGGGGGGGGGGTCGGCCGCCCCCTTTAGAGTCGCGTCTGTGCTGCAGTCATTGCTTGGACATTGCTTTTATAAACTACGCGCAGAAGAAATTACGAGAAAGCCAAACGAAAAGAAAAATGCGCCATTTTTTTTTCAGCAGCGTTAGAATTTAACCGAGAGAAAGGAAAAACGGGGTTTCAAATTCAAGATTTCACTTATCTCGACACTACAAATAATAAATATTTTTTAAATTATTATAATGTTCCTCGTGCTTTCTTTGACTTCATTGCCTGTTGGCTGCATCTGGGCTCGTATAGTCAGAGATAGCTCTTACGCGAGAATTCTTCAGAGCAAATGGTAGGCAGTCCTGATGCTGGACATATTACTATAGCGATGGCGTCCGGCCAATGGCTAAGAGCACTTAACAACAAAAAAGCTTCGACAATTCATCCTAGTTTTCTTACTTTACTGAAAATCTGGTTCCTCGGCGCCTGTTCTTCTCGATGGCGGCGCGAAGACACGTAATTCGTTAAAACTGGTTGCTGGGACGCGTTGTTCGTAGGATATTTCATGCTAACTAGTGCAACGGTAGGACACAATGTCAGGTGCTGTATACGACTGCGGACAACTTGTTCATCGAGTTTTTAATTAACTGCGTTAATATGAAGCTGGCTGGCATTGTTGAAATTACAGAGTTGGATCACCGGCTTTCTAAAGAAAGAAAAGCGGTCAATTAATGCATGAAGATGGCCGTGACACGTACGGACAAAAAGCGGCTGCCTGCTTTACCGAGATCAGCTGATGCCCTCCCGTTCAAGCGCTTAACATTCCAACGTCAACTGTCAAGAAGGCAGAACATGCTCTATTTAAAAAATATATATATATATATATATATATATATATATATATATATATATATATATATATATATATATATATATATCGTTCTTTTTTCTAGGGGGGGGGGGTGATGCGCCTTCACTCTGTGATTCAAGAAACAGTACCCCGAAGAATGGTCATCAATACAAAGACGAGGTGTTCTAGTTGCTTAGCAACAATGGGAACGCCGCGGTCACGCACCACACGCGCGAAAACTCCACAGGTCACAGCATGAACGAGAAGTTTGAAGTCGTTTTTAGAACTCATAAGAGTGCTTCCACAGTCTTTTGGACCGACGAGTGTTGGGAACGTGTCCTGCCAGAGAATGCGCATGCGTTCATTGATTGCTTCTTTTCGTCCTTTATCACTCATATTTGTATTCCTTGTTCCTCTACCCCAGTGTAGGGTAGACTACCCCAGTGTATAGAATAGCTCTGGTAAGCACCCCTGCCTATAACGACGACGTCCTGTTAGTTTTCAGTAACTGTCCGAATTTCAGTACCTGCAATGAAGATGACTGCATCTAGCAGTGCTTGCGGTAACTGACTATTATGCTACACTAGCGCGTATGCCTCCCACGCGAGAGCTACCGATAGATGCCTATAATGCATTATGTAAGATGTGTAGTGTGCGGCTTTTAAAGGAAGGTATAGAGCATGCTCACTACAGACACGTGGAAAAAAAAGGAAGTTTTTGTTTCTGAGTAACCGCGTGCTCGACTTATTTTATGTGCAGCTGCCCTAGGAGACCAAGTCTTCAAAAACTGGAGGAATGGCACTGTAGTTTGACCTACATACGAAAACTACAGCTGTAAAACGCATACTTACTCCATTTCTTCTTTTTTTTTTTATCATTATGCGGCGGTGAGGCTTGGCCTTCCCGTCCCAACGTGGGAGCGGCGCGCAGTCTTGGCCCTAACAACGGAGTGAATATTCTTCCGGAACTGAATAAAGTTTACTACCTACCTACCTTATCTCTGTAGGCGGTTCAACGAGGTAGTACAAGAAGCGGGAATGTAGCGTGACTAGCGAGCATGAGCTTGCGATTTGTTTTGTAACATGCATTTAAGTAAACACCAAACATCAAAGAATTTGAATCGCCCATAAGTAAAGTACATACATCGACTATAAAAAGTCATATATACCCACGTGCTGACCTGAGTGATTATAATGCGATAGCGTTATCAAGGAAACTAAAAGATTAATTCTAAGTGCTTTTTTTTTTCTCTCAGTCATGTGCGAGTATATATGTTTAGTGCGAGTAAACAAACTCAAGTAAACACTTATGTTGTCTTCCAGAACTTGTCTCCTTTTACCCGCCGTGGTTGCTCAGTGGCTGTGGTGTTGGGCTGCTGAGCACGAGGTCGTGGGATCGAATCCTGGCCGCGGCGGCCGCATTTCGATGGGGGCGAAACCACCCGTGTGCTTAGATTTAGGGGCACGTTAAAGAACCCCAGGTGGTCGAAATTTCCGGAGTCCTCCACTACGGCGCGCCTCATAATCAGAAGGTGCTTTTGGCACGTTAACCCCCATAATTTAATTTAACTTGTCTCCTTTTTTCGATGGGGGCGAAATGCGAAAACACCCGTGTGCTTAGATTTAGGTGCACGTTAAAGAACCCCAGGTGGTCAAAATTTCCGGAGTCCTCCACTACGGCGCGCCTCATAATCAGAAGGTGCTTTTGGCACGTTAACCCCCATAATTTAATTTAACTTGTCTCCTTTTTCCGATGGGGGCGAAATGCGAAAACACCCGTGTGCTTAGATTTAGGTGCACGTTAAAGAACCCCAGGTGGTCAAAATTTCCGGAGTCCTCCATCGTGCCTCATAATCAGAAAGTGGTTTCGGCACGTAAAACCCCAAATATTATTATTGTCTCCTTTTTCCCTTTTCTGCCCAAAAAAATAATTTACTATTCAACGCCAACTGGCCGAAAAGATGCCCTCCTGTCAAACGTTAACAGGATCTGTCAGCCCGTGCATTTTGATTACATAGCACACGTCTGATACGATCCTGCCGTTAGATAACCTATGCGAGGACGCATATCGTGCGCTGTTGTCACGATCGGCCCACCCACGCTCTCGATTAAACTTTTTTCCGCGATCGGCCATCTTTATTTTGCGTCGACAGCAACAACGAATAATCATATCGCGCCATCAGCCTCCCTCCGCGCTTAGTTTGACCAATATATTTCCTTTAAACTATTTGAACGGGGGCGTATAGCGTCGCCCGAGGCGCACACATTTCGCTTTTGAAATTCGGTGTGTAGTGGCTAACAGAAAAGAAAAAAAGGCAAAGCGATGTGAAACACACGAGAAGCAGAGACGACACTCACCTCGCAAATAATTTACGTCGCCGCAGCAGCAGCGGTGCGCGGCGGTCAGAGCGTGGACCACTCTCCTTCCATCCTCCAGACGGAGAAGGCGTAGCTGAGGTGTTCGTTGGCGATGAAGCTGCACTGGCTGCTCAGTTTGCTCTCGGTCTCGTCGCTGTTGAGCACCTCGAACAGGAAGGAGATGTACATGGAGGCCAGCTTGAGGGTCTGGATCTTGCTCAGCTTGTCCGACGGCATGGTCGGGATGATCTTGCGCAGCGACGCGAACGCCTCGTTGAGCGACTGCGTGCGCTGCCGCTCGCGCACGTTGGCCAGCATGCGCTGCGTCTGCAGCTCCTCGAAGCTGTGGCAGGGACGCTTGCGCGACCGCGAACCGTCCGACGACGACGAGGAGGACTCGCCGTCCGAGTCGTTCCTCTTTAAACTGTGCTGCTGCTGGTGGTGGTGTTGCTGCTGTTGCTGCTGCTGCGACGGCTTACGCTGGCGCTTGGCGGCGATGCCCTGCAGATGCTCGCCGATGCACGATCGCTCTTCGACGCCGTTCGGGGACGGCAGTCGGTGCTGTTGGTGAAGGCGAGGGTGACACGCGTCGCCGTTGGACGCCAGCTGAGGCACCGGGTGCTGGACGATGACGTGGGGGACGTGACCGTGCTGGTGATGCTGCTGATGAGACACGCTTTGCTGATACGAAGCCTGCAGGACGGCGTAGTGGCTATCAGTCGCGGGCGACGGCAGACAACTGTCCTCCAGCACCGCAGAAGGAAACACGCTCGGCGTGTGAGGCATGTCGCGTAAACAGGGCAGCTTCCTGAGAAAACAAAAAAAAACACGGATCTCGTGGTGGTCGCTAGGACCGACGGCGAGGCAGTGGCACGCGACTAAAGCGGACCGACGTCGCCCGGCTTCTTAAAAACACCGGGTCCTTCGGCAAGAGCTGGAGAATTTGAAGGGGGCCGGGCTTGGTTGGTGGTCCGAGACCAATGGGGATCCTCGGGGCGCGGCAACGCAAAGCCAAGCCCCACTCACGAAGGAACTCTCGCTCTCTCCTTTACTCACTTCCCCGTGTGGTGTCCTCCTCCTCCCTTTCTGCTCCGGGCCCGCGCGGGGCCTCCCACGCGAGCGCGTTATAGTCTGCGTTCACTTGCGGTGGTTGCGGTTGCGTTTCGAACTTCAACAACTTGCTTGGAGACCTTCAAGACGCCGCTTGTTGGTCAACTTAGTGCCACGTTCAAACACTGTTCCGAAGATATCCAGGAACACGTTTTTATCGGCGTCGAGGACTATATTCTGCGGTCACGGACTTGCGGGCAAGAGCGAGAGGTTCGAGAAAAACCTGATAAAGTAAACGGGTGATAAGGATAAGGAAAATGGCAGGAGATTAGCGTCGCGACGTCGTTGTATCAGCGGCTTCCCTGAAGGCGTTGTTTCTTTAGCAAACAAAAGATTTAGGGTTGTAAACGCGTTAAAGGCAAAGTTAAGGGACGTTGACCCACGTGGTCCTTTCTTTATTATTTGTTTTGTTGTGCATCTTCTCTATACATGCTCATCAGAGAAACGGGAAAAGGAGGGGTTGATTTATGGGCAGACATCCTTCGAATCCATAATAGACCCAGCAATCATTACATCGATATGATTTAATAGTGACATACGCACATCATAGTTTGTTGAGTTATTGATCTACCTTTCTTTTTGTCACATGTCACACCCTGGAAGTTTAACAGAAAATAACTGCGGTCTTCCAATGTATAGTGTACGGGCTGCCTGTCGACTTTCTCGATGGCGTAACGATCGCTTCACGCGCCGTTGTTCCTTCTTTTACTTGTTGAACACTATCCGTGGCAGAGACGGTAGTCTCGGCGGAATTCTCGTGCTTTCAGAGCTTTTAGAACAGTCTACAGCACATACAGGCTGACGCGGGATAGGCCATTGTAAGTTCATAATGCAGTGCACTGAAGTTATCGTGTTCGCGTATACACGGTAGTATACCCCACGTGCACGCATACCGTAAAAGAACTCACTGAGAGGTATTTTGTGCCACGCCTACTTTAGTGGTTCCTTGAGAATGAACCAACTTTCCATGCTGAGACATTTAATAGATAGCAAAAATAATTATATAGATTGAAGAGTGTTACCCGGATCCTCGATTTTGGTGGGAAAGACAACAACTTAATGAGAAAAAGGAAAATAATTTGGTGCAGTTACTATCGAGGGCATTACTGTCGGGGAAAAGGAATAACGTGATCTATATAGTATACCCAAAATGATATTAGGATATTAGAATAGGGAAATTTCCGAACAGAATAAGAATATGCGTGAAAAACAACCGAATCTAATAGGGAACATATTCTCGGCGTCTAAACACAGAAAAAAATAAAAGTTGCCTCAAATCCGTTTCTTAGAAAAAGAAGAAAAAGAAAGAACGAAAGCAAGGAAAAGGAAGCAATGAGACGACGACAGATCCATCGCACTTGTCGGAATCTACTTTAACGAAGCTTTGTTGAAACACTTCAATTAAAGCCTCCTCAAAGAGACGCACGATGCGTGTACTTTTATTTTGTTCACATCCATAAGCACGAAGAACTGTTCGCGGTCTAGACGGCGAAAAGTTCTTTGTGCTTATGGATGTGAACAAAATAAAAGTAGACGCATCGTGTCCGATTGAACTGAATTGAAAAACTTGTAACACGGAAAGACTGGGGAATCAGGTGGGTGGCACCCCTAATCCAAGGATCCACTGGAATCAGCAACCCGCCGTGCTTGGTCGAGAAGTGCCACTTGGGCCTGCTTTTCCTCGCTGGCGAGCCAGGGGCGCTATAACGTAAAACTATTCCAAACTTTTCTATTCCAATTCTGCTATCAGCCCTCCACGATTGGTCAAAAACTTTTTTCGACCACCCCCACTTCACCTGTCTGTCACGCAACGTCACGAAAACCGCGATATCTCCCCATCTGATATGATGTGTACACACTGATTATGCATGATTTGACAGAAAAAAAGAAAAACAGTTATTTCTGATTCAACCCCTTTTCGCCATTAGCCCTCGGCTATTGGTAAAAAGTTTTTGGGCTGCACCCACTTCACTTGCCTGTCACGCGACAAAGTGACGTCTCCGCGTCAAAGTGACGTGTACGCGATAAAGATGCATTAATATGCCGTACAAAACTGAATTTTCTTCGGAATAGCCGCAGGCTGCCCCGTTCCGAAAGGAATAGAAGATGGCTGCCGCCGATCGCTCAGACGCTGGCTACACGCACCTACCGGAGAGCATGGGTGTATATAAGTATAATAAAACTTCTTGCGTGGTCGTGCAACATTTTCGAGCCCTTTCGCGGCACGTTTACCACCTCATTCTGCCAACTTTTCTTTGCTGAGGGTCAGTTTTAGCATCATTCTTAAGATTCCGTTGCATGCCGCCGTGATTTCCGACCAGCCACCACAAGCTAAGTAAGGGAAAGCCGACCAATCGTAGACGCCGGCACCACCCTCTTCATCTGGTTATCGACTTTCAGTGCAGTGTCTCGGCCCCATTGAATCGCTCTCCACTTGAGCGTTCTCCTCGCCTCTTGTCAGCCAATTAGATACGACAAGCCGCTCAGTGTAGGCAATGTTATTCGTTTTTCAAGCAAACAAAAGTGACCTCATATGAACGAGGAGAGCGTTTGATTGGTCTCTTCAGACAACCCTGCGGGTGACCGCCCGGTGCTTGCGTTGGTGGTTACGCAAATTTGACGTCAGGAGATTGGAATAGAAACATATTGGAATATTTTTACGTTATAGGGCTCCAGGTCTCCGAATGTTCCGCTCTGAATTTTTGCGCCGGAATGTGATTCGTATTAATTTTGGGTGGCCTGAGCTCGCATTCCCATGCAATTTAGGCGGGAGTTTGCTGCCCCCCCCCTCCACCGCGGGCAAGTGCCCACGTATGCGACGGGACGGATGGCATGTTTTTACCGTAGGTCCAGGTATGTATTTGTCTGTACGTAGTCGGCGCCACTCCCCTTATAGCTAGCTGAGTGTGCTTATGTGTGTGTGTTGGGGGTGGGGGAGGGCACTGTCTTTGAGCTGCTCTTCTTCAATACACTCGGTCACGCTGCCGCAAATGACTCTGGGAATGAGACATCGCCGAACATGGCACTGGCGGGCGGCATTGGCTGTTTCGGGACGGTCGCCGCTGAGAAAGCGCGCCAGGAGATCCTGGACATTGAAGAGCGGTCGGCCACACTGACGTGCCGTGCAAACAGCGAAGCCGTCTGCTCCCTCGTGCATGCGGTGCATCTTCGCAGCATGGCCGCGGACGGATCAAGCTTCGCCAGTTCGCTCGAATCGCCCGAACTCTTCGAAATACCGCCTGTCGCCGAGTCACGCGTACACGACGATGGAACGAAGGGCAATTCCCGTGTCGTGGGCGTCTGCAAGAGCGCCGTCGTCATGCACCGAAACCTGTGGTCTCTTGCGCGTCTGACAAACAGACTTAGGCCGCGCGGGAAGACCTTCGATAATGTTCATCTCAGCTGTGTTATTCGGCATTCTTGAGCAAGATGTCGCTGAGTAAACGGCGCGAAGGGCTTTGCCTACGGCCAATGGTTGCCCTGAGAACCGGAGATGGGGCCACGGAGGGTCAGGAAGCATCTCGTTTCAGTGGTCCGTGGTCCCGTTTGGAGCCTTGAGCGGTAGAACGCCTAGCAAGAGCTGAGTCAGTACCTCACTGTGGATAGTCACTGATTAGCGCGAAGGCCGCGTCAACGAATGCCGTGTTGAGAAGGGATCTCGGGCTCTTGGAGGCCCTGTCTACATCGAGTAATCGAGGCAAGGAGGCAAAGTCTACTGCACCGCCGTCGATGGTGAGCCCAACTTCTCCAGAGACGAGGTAGTCAGCACCCAGAATTAGGTCAGTGGACAGACATCTAAGACGGGAACCGTAACCAGAAACTTTCTTCCTGCTTTAGTGTGAAGCTGAAAGCCAAGAGCCCCAGGCATCACGGCAGTGCCGAGGTCACGAAGGGATGCCTCGGCCCCGGACTGTAGTACGACTGGGGAGTGGCGTCGAAGCAGCGCCGTGCGCTCAGCCCCTATAGTATATGTACACAACAGCAGTGAGTTCCCCTATGTCGTCGACGCGTGCCCGCAGCGTTGGAAGCGGCCGTCTTTGGTAGCGGATGGCCTGAAATAGGGCTTGCGGGTAGTTCGCGTACCCATGCATGTCGGAGGCGTCCGCACGGAAAGCATCTGAAACGCGAGGTAGCGAACTCCTACTGTACATGTGCAGTAACGCCCAACGCAGCCTTGCGGCATCGTGCAACTTCGCCGCTCGCCAGACGAAAGCCTGGAAATCATGTTTGACTGGCGGCACAGACAGTATATGACCGCGTGCGTCGAGTCATGCATGCCATCGGCGACATACTGTCTGGTTTATACAGATATTTATACAGTACCAGTTCCACCCACGACGATAATGAAAGAGGGAATAGTCTAGAGGAATTTGACGTCCCGCAAGTAACGCCGGAAGAAGGAAACAAAGTCTTGGGAGCTATGCGAAGGGGGAAGGCAGCTAGGGAGGATCAGGTAACAGCAGATTCGTTGAAGGATGGTGGCCAGATTGTTCTAGAAAAACTGGCCACCCTGTATGCGCAATGCCTCATGACCTCGAGCGTACAGGAATCTTGGAAGAACGGCAACATAATCTTAATCCACAAGAAAGGGGACGCCATAGACACGAAAAATTATAGACCGATCAGCTTACTGTCTGTTGCCTACAAGGTATTTACTATGGTTCAGAAGGGTTTTGGTGCGAGCTAGTTGGTACGGATCATTCATATTTAAAACAGCGCAAAAAACACGGACAAGGGAGGACACAGGACGAGCGCTGACTGCCAACAACACCTTTATTGGAGCCTGCGCAAACATGGGCAGGGCATGTAATGAGGAGGGAAGATAACCGATTGCAGGGACAACACGGCCGCAATTAGCACATGCATGACCGGGGTGGTTGGAGAAGTATGGGAAAGGCCTTTCCCCTGCAGTAGGCGTAGCCAGGCTGATGATGTTGATGATGACCCGCCGTGGTTGCTCAGTGGCTATGGTGTTGGGCTGCTGAGCACGAGGTCGCGGGATCGAATCCCGGCCACGGCGGCCGCATTTCGATGGGGGCGAAATGCGAAAACACCCGTGTGCTTAGATTTAGGTGCACGTTAAAGAACCCCAGGTGGTCAAAATTTCCGGAGTCCTCCACTACGGCGTGCCTCATAATCAGAAAGTGGTTTTGGCACGTAAAACCCCAAATATTATTATGATGTTGATGATGATGACGATGATGTGTGAAGCGTATTTCGCTGTGCAGTTCTTCTTGGTTCGGTTTCCTTCTATTTCTACACAGTGTCCACAAAGCAACTGTATAAATATTTGATGTCAATGAAAGGGTAGCCATGGTTTACTGGTTAGGCTACTTTGTTCGTGAATGTGAAGACGTAAATTCGAATCCTACCTTGGTGCGATTTCATTGTTCTTTTTTTTTTCAGCTCAATATTTTTTTTTTGTACCAGCGTATAAGTGGCTAACCTCCTTACTTGCTTATTTGAGGAGCATTGGAAAGAACGACCGTGACTCCTTTGAGGATCGAGCTTCGGATAGAGCAACTGCTAGTCCTTTAAGGAGTAACTGCATGCATGGGGAGTAATAGTTCATCCCCTCGCAGTTACACCCCAAAAGGAATAAAATTATATATATATATATATATATATATATATATATATATATATATATATATATATATATATATATATATATATATATATATATATATATATATATATATATATCAGGTGCTTTTTTTCTAGGTCAAACATGTTTAAAAAGTGCCTGGGCCCGAGAGCACAATTCTAATCCTTGATCTAAATGACTCGATAGCTCTGCCATTACTGCTACGAGGCATCAAGATGACTAATTACATAATTAACATAATCACATTAACCAACATTTTATTTAATTATTTTACGGCACCTATATTAATCTACGAATTGTAGCCGGTGAGTTCGCGAGGCGTATATTTACTTGGAACGAATTCTCTGGACTACACCAGTTTCGAGATATTAATTCTCAAATTGTCCGACGAAATGTATTGGTGTTCCAGTTACTTTTGTGCTTCAATGCATGAAACAGCGTTTTTTCTTTTTTTTTAAGGAAGCAACTGGAGCGCCACTGCATTTTGTCGGACAATTTGAATTAATATCTCGAAAACCGTCGTATAGTCCTGAGAATTCGTTCCAAGTGGATATACGCCTTGGGAACGCACCGGCTAAGAATTCGCTGATTTGTATACCATAGCAGAAACTGCTCGATGCGTGCTCGAAATTTACATCACCCGTCGTGGCGTTATAGCGTTGCGCTGGGATTAAGCCCGAGGTCGTGGGATCAAATCCCGCCGTCGCGGCGGCCCCATTTAGACGGGAGCGAAATGAATAAAACACGTCCGTTTATACCGTGCGTTGGGTGCACGTTGGGGAAAAAAAAAATGAAAACCCGGTTGATCGAGACTGAGCCGGAGCCCCACACTACAGCGCGCCTCGTGATTGCATTGTGGTTTTTTGGCACGTAATTCCCGAGAAGTTAGTTAATTTGTTCGAACTTTCTAGTATACACGCACTTCTAATTACCTGCTTTTCCGTGCATCCTTTAGTCTCGCGATCTGCTGCACCGCTTCTCGCGCTCCGGAAAGTGGGGTGCCCGCTTCCTCACCTTCTCGATCGCCTGTTGTACCAACGAGCTCCTAACGTGCTCAGATGTCGGCGAGACGGTCACGGTGTGGCCTGTGGCTCTATACGACCGCGACACGCGCATCCGATGTGTTTACGACATACCGATTTAGCAGCAGCGCTTCCGATTCCCGAGATGGAGTTCGAGGAGTCCTGCTCGAGGCAACGTGCGCCAGCAGGGTGCGGCTTCGAGCGTGCTTTGAACCGATTGGATTAAAAGATGAAACGATTAATATTTTGTTGCGATAAGAAAAAGGCGCGTAAATAAATAATACGTTCTATAGATATATAAGAGACCACCGCGCGTACCTCTTAATAATAATAATAATAATAATAATAATAATAATAATAATAATAATAATAATAATAATAATAATAATAATAATAATAATAATAATAATAATAATAATAATATAAAATTAATAATTTATTGGCATCTCTCTCAACTTACTCTCCTTTATTCTCCAGCCTGCACCTATACGTTTCCATCTCTTCGCGCTACCCCATCTATAAAGTTTTGTGGCCTGGAATTTAATCCGTCGGGCCAGTGATACGATGCTCGATCACCATCTCTGCGGCGTGAGGTCAAAGCAGTGAAGAGCGCGACACAGAGGGGGGCCTGGTGGGCCAGCCAGCGGCAGTGACCGCGGCGGCTTTCGGTCGCCGTGCAAAGACACCTTCGCGGAAGGCCAGAAGGCGCCTGTCAGCCAGCACGTCGCGCCTACTGTCGGCGCCGCCGAGGGTGCATCGAGGGTGACTAACGAGGCCCCCAATCGGTGCTGGTGAGCCGACTCGGCCCTACGCTACACTTCGAAGCCGTCTATACGGGAGGCAAATGACGTCGTTTTCGCGCTCTTCGGGAAAAAAAGAAAAGGCATAGCGAAGAAAGAGAGCGGAGCGGCAGTACAGTGGCGGAGGGAACGATATACATATAAAGGCCGCACGGGCGTCGTCTCTCCGCCTCCCCCCCCCCTCCCTCATATTTCACCCAACCCTTTTGCCTCGGCAACCGCTGCAGCTCCTGCCAAGCCTGACTATACAGGCGAGACAACGGAGCGTTTTTGTCCTCTTGCACGGTGACCCACTGGCCGTTCTTCGGTGGTCCACTGGCGGTCGCCGGCGCCGCGGCTCTTGTAGGGGACGACATCCTATCAGACATATGACTATACCGCCATATATATATAGCAACGTTCAAAAACTTTAAGTAGGCACCTGTTGTTCTGAGCGGCGACTTGATAAAAGTGGCAAACCGGAGAAAACGGTAACTGGCAAGACGTAAGACAGTGTACGCGTGGCAACACTTCCTGGTCTCACTGGACCTCAAATTTGATAGCCTCGAGTAGAGTAAAAAGTCACACTTGATTGCGACAGCCAACTATTAGGCGGATGTACGGATCAAGATTAGTCGTGTTATCGGCTACATAAACTGCTGTAAAAATTCGCTTGCTAACTAAATTAACGAGCACCTTGTCACGCGTGCACAGGCAAACACGAACACATCTCACTCGCTGACCCCGGATCCCAGAAGCGGCAAGCGAAGTCCCTTTCGTGCCGCCTCTCGCTTCAACGCGAACTAGGCCCGCGAGTACACAGCGCACACGAAGCCGTCAGCTACTCACGCCTACTAGGCTTTGAACCTAAAGCCAATCAAACTTCGTAAAGTAGCGACGCGCTTTGAAGAAAGCCGCCTCCTCCTCGCGCGCCCTGGTCAAGCCCGACGCCGGGTCGCTATTGGCCTAATGGCGTCACGTGGGCCCTCGTGCCTGCTTCGTTTGTTTACAGTCGCGTTCCACCGCCATTTTCGCTTGAGAAACTTCTACCCGACTGCATGGCGAGGCGCGCATGTTGGTGCCCTTGCTCTTCCGTGTTGTTTTGGTTTGCGAACGCCTTGTAAGTTTTGTGGCAAGTGCGACGTCTCTTCACGGCATTTTCCAATAACGTGACCTGCTGCGCCTTCGTATGCCAAAATAGTTTCAACAAAGGCAAGATGCTCTTCTCGATACGGTCCGGTAAGCGCGACGGTTAAAGAGAGGCATAGATTCATCGAATAGGGAGGGAGAACTTATTGTACAGTTCACTGAGCCATCTTTCCATTTGTCTGCACGCTTTAACACGAGTCCTACGCGGCGCGTGCTTTGTTTATAAAGAAGTACGTGGCCGTATTTGGTGTGCTTAATCGTTTTGTACGCCAACAGGTTTGAATTCGCGGCCATTTGAGGCAGCGGGCGAAGATGGTTACTGCGAAACTTTTAAGATTAAGCCCAGTCCTTTTGACAAAATATGAGGCTCCAGCGTGAAAACTCATCTTAGGAAAGCAACCCTCTTCCTTTTGTGGTTACTTACTAGCCTTCTTTAGAGCGAATAGCTTTGTTTTCCTTCTTTTGTTCGTGTTCGTCGTTGGCCGTCGCCCGGTGGATTTGCTATACGATGAAAAAGAGTGCGCGGTCTCCCGAAATCGAGTTACGGGGCGCGTTCGTCGCCGAACGGCAGCATCATAGGTCTTTGAGACGTACATACGTGCTCACTCGCGTGACCATTAAAGTGAGTGAAGGTTAAGATGAGGCGGTGGAGCACTCGCAAAGAAAACGTGCGGTCGCCCGCCCGTTCACTGGCCGGCGTCCTTTGCTCGCTCGTTTAGTCGTTTGGTCGTTCGTTTAGTCGTTCGCTTGCTCGTTCGTTCAACTATTAGTTCGTACGGCCACTATGTCTCTGAGACGCACTTGCTGTAGGGCACCTAGGCTGGTGCGTTTAACTACGTAATGAGACAGCAAATGGTGCCTTATTATCAACAAATGCATCATTTCATCTACCGCAGTTTCGGCCGCATCATAGCGCGGCAATTCTTTGCGTGGTCATCACGTCACTGAAGTCATATCTCGCAAATATTATTTGGGAGCGAGCGCAACCGTCCTCAATGTATGCACCTCAGTGCAATTCGGTTCGCGAAAAGTGTGTCACTATATACGTGAATAATAATAATATTTGGGGTTTTACGTGCCAAAACCACTTTCTGATTATGAGGCACGCTATATACGTGAACGGACGCGCTAACGCACGATGAAATGTTGTTCGGGATGAGTCACTAACCTGAAAAAAAAAAAAATAATGTACTCAACGTAAGCTCACTATGTTCTTGTTTGAGCCTAAATGAAGCGCTTTTACCGCGTCCCCGCTTCGCGAACGAATGCACTGCCACTTGAGTGAACCTTAAGGGATCCAAGGAAATAGTTCACTTAACTGAAAGTTCACTAAACTGAATATTCACTAGAATATCTAACAGCATAAGGCACGGCAGACATCGAGTGAAAAATGTGAAATGAAATTTACGGAGTTACGTACAGTCAATATGACCAATATGCAATATGCAATGTGCAATATGACCTGCAACACCGGTGCCCGTGGTCGAAGGGGCTCCAAGACTGCATGGCTGCGCAGACACAGGGTAAGTTCCAGACCTAACACAGCTTCGATTAGTGGTATTTAGTGAACCGCTATTTCGCATGTTAGAGCCACCGCGCAGCCCTGGAGCCCTTTCGACCACGAACAAGGGTGTTGCAAGTCATATTGCACGCGACTGTACATCAACATATACGAAGTGCGTAACAGTTACCTTGCTGTCTATCTCATTTTGAAAAAAAAAGAAAGAACTGTAATTTTTATTTGCATTGATGCTCTTAATGCACAAGAAATAATAAAGCTGTCCAGAGAACCTGTGTTTTGGTACGCTTCCTCCGGCACAGCTTGTTGCTTAGCCACGAAGTCTCGTAACTTTCCAAGGCGTCCTGCAGCCTCGGATAGAATTACAGGATTTGAATCTGCCTAGACCATTGCATCTTCCTCGTCACATTCTTATTCTTTGGGCAAACATTGGAAACAATTTCCAGATCAGATAGTTCAGCACAGGTAACCAACTCACTGTCACACTGCACATATAGCCGTCGCTGGAGGGGCGATTTGGGGGCGGCGAGCATAGGCTACGCCAGCGCTGCAGAATGCAAAACTGAATTGATTTCAAAAATGAGGCCGGGTCCACTGATCAAGTTCACTCAACTGAAATATTCGCTATTCAGAAATTCGTTTGAGTTTTGCATTGAATTAATAGGAAAACTGCCGGGGATTTTCTAAAACTTTCGATTTTGGGAAGTTACCGCAAGGAAAACACGAGACTTGCAGAAAGGAACAATGCGAAGTAGTTTTGTGTTTTGTCTCGTGTTTTGCTTGCGGTAACGTCCCAAAACCATGAATGACCAACTGGCCTACACCCACACTCTGCTATTTTCTAAAGGTTCGTTATTCTGAAATATTCGTTAAACCGACGTTCGTACTACTGAGAGTTTACTGCACTAAAGAAAAACAAATTTCATTTTCTATGTAGGCAGTGTCCCGACTCGATGATCAGCCGCGCGTATTTCTGTCGACCTTGAGGCACGAGAAACATAATAAAACCAGTGCCCACCTCTGAGCCTTTGCGCGTGCTTAGAAGATTGGCAAGCACGTACGTTGGCGGCACTATAGCTTGTGATGCTCTATCGAACATTCAGAGCAGCGATCGTGCCCTCTGCCAGCCTTTGTGCATCATAGGTGATACGCGCCGCGAATTCACTTGGTAAGGACGGCGCGGTATATTTAGGTTACTGAGGGCTTCCTGGAGGCCAGGATGTTAGCATTCGATCGTAAACGTGTTATTTACAACCATTTGCAACAAGGTCTTGCCACACGCACTTGACAAATGTTGCGTACCTAATTGTAGCGCACGCAATACATTCGGAGTCGTCATAGTACGGCGTTCGCACTCGTTTAGATACTTCTTTAAGGACAGTTATCAAAACAGGGGAAAAAAAAGCTACCGTTACCGAATTTGTATAACCCTCCGTATAGCAATATTATGCTATACACGAATTTACTGGGAGTTAGAGAGCCAACGTGAGCGCTTCAAGCGCACCGCCTTGCTATGCGTGTATTCACTCTGCGAAAGGTCGTCTGCTACGCTCAAGCGTCGTAGGCGGCGCCACAGTCGAGGAGGAAGCGCGAAAGCGAGGAGAAACGAGGAAGAGTGAAGGTGGAGGAGGAGAGTGTCGCTACTTTGCGAAGTTTCAGGAGTATTATTTGAAACCAATGCAGATTGCCTCCAAATAGGACGCGAGTGTCCGCGCTCTGCCCCCGTAGCTGGAGTAGAAGAATAACCAAGGTGAATATACCTGGTAGCGAAGCTTCCATATAAGTCCATATGTTCAAAACATAGCGGTTCATCGGCTGGATGGATGGATGGATGGATGGATGTTATGAGCGTCGCCTTTGCAACGAGGCGGTGGGTTGCGCAACCAAGCTCTTGCTATTATACTGCCTGATGTCCTACCTAGGTCAAAAAAAAAAAAAAACGATGAATTAATGGTTCATGGGGCTTAGCGCCATCTGCCTGACGAGGGAAAACTTTCGGTGAAAGAAAAAATAATGTGACGCCATATCCCTTAAAAGGAGAAGTGATGTCATTGTGTTCTCGAAGGCGCGAAATTTGTTTTGGTGGCTTGCCATTGGATCTCTATATTCAAATGCCCCCCCCCCCCCCCCCATTCGACTTGATGGGCGCTTCGAGCTTTCAGCGCAGAAATCGATGCAGGAAACAGCCAGCCGTGCGGGTGTCGAAATCGTGCTCCTGCGCAGAACCTACTTTCGTTGGAGGCCGACGAGCGCTTTAGGTGTAGGGTTCTGGTCCTATCGTCGGGCGCCAAGCCCGTCGACCAGCGCACGAAAACAACGAAAGTAAACAATTATCTGGCGGTCGTAACTCACTGCTTTTGACTGAACAGGTCAAGAAACGATGAAGCTACCCGCGTCACCAAATTCAGACGAACGTCTGCAAGCAAAACATCGCAACGTGTGAGGGGGGCGTATTGTGACAGGTGAACTTTACGAGCGCGCCTTTCTGCACAATTCAAGAGCTCCATTGCATTGCGAATGATAGCGGCGTCAACATTATGTCGGTCCCTTACGTCGGGCGCTAAAAAAAAGTATTTATTAATAATAACAAAATAAAATAGACTTCTCTTTTCTTTACTCGTCGCGCATATATATTATTGATCGGGAATTTTATTTTCGTTGAATAAATCTGTGTCTCGAGTTAATTAAAAAACGCTCTTTCCTTTCCCAATGTTTGTTAATTTCCTCCAAAAGTAGTCACGCTTCAATCGCTGCTCCTATAACCACCCTTGCTTATGTCAGTGACAATATGTTCTGAACCGTTTTTCGCCCGAATCTTCGCGACCTATTGAATCGACCTTGGAATAGCTTTCTAACCACCATATAGACTGTTTTATCGGCGAGCAGGAACGTAGCCCCGAACCAGCGCGCCGCGCCGCTCTCTTCCTCGCACTTGGATGTGCGGATTACGTTTTCTCCCAGCGGCAGCTTGGAGAGGTGGTGGTTTAATTGCGAATTAGTGCGATTCTAACGTGTTCTGTCTGGGATTTCTGGGATGTCAGATGACTCAGGGTCGATTGGCTACCACTCTGCTTTATTCGGCTGCAAAAATAACTTTCGGAAGCAAGCGCGAAGTGCATCTTCAGCCGCGTTGACTTCATGGACACCGCCGCTGCGATAGGAGAGAAGCGTATACGCGTTGTATTGCCAGCATAAACAGAAATGACTTGATGCCATCGCGTGTATGTTTGGAAGGTGTTGTGCCCAGTCAGCGCTCGGCGACGAACTCGCAACTCCGCACCCATGATCAAACTGAGGTATGAAAGAAAGGTGCGCATTCCAATCGGTCAACTATTGCGAATGGATGAAGTTAACTATTTCTTCGTGCGCGCACACTAAACTTATTCTGTTCAAACGTGTTCTGAGATTATAATATTTGGCAACCACCATTCAGGTGGAAGTTGACGGAGGCCTTATCTGAAAGCAGTACGTGCCGACTAAGAAATCAAGGTGTGTTCTTTTCCATTCTGTAACCAAAGCCACGCATACCACGTGCCGGCCGGCCGTAGTTCACATGAGCTCTCCCGTGCTTCCGAATCTCGCCGGCAAGCTGTTGACACCGCTCATTACGCGCTGTATACTACTGCAGAAAATAAAGTGGCTGTTGCAAATAGTGGTTATTGGTTTTTCAACTCTATCGAGTAGGCGAGGTGCCCTTGCAAGCACAGGCACCATTCGAGACCTAAGAGTGCGCATAATCTTTCAGCGGGTCGCGTGCGTCTGGTTGATCGTGGCATATTCGCAGCTACTGTCATCAGCTCATTTTGTCAATGTTAACAGCCCTTTCTATCGAGTTCTTCATTTTGTAATGCTTGACGCCCAGGTGCCAGATAAATAATGTTTAGAAAATCGTACCTTTACCTGTTAGAAAATCATTAGGATTACGAACACTGGCCCGAAAACGGTGTTGCGTTTCGCTATTCGTTCAGCCAGTGCAACATGGCGCCCGGGAGCATCCGCGTCGTTCGCTGTTCGTTTCATACGGTACA